>NC_090234.1:33301197-33601197 GCF_024489055.1 Chanodichthys erythropterus | reverse complement strand
TCCTTACTGAATAAAAGTTTTAATTAAAAAAAAAGTAAATACATAAAATATTACTGACCCCAAACTTTTTAATGGTAGTGTGTACATATATGTTAAATAAATGTTATTGAGTCCACTTGGCACCAGCAAATAAATCTTTACTTAATCAAAAGAACAGTATATGGTCGTAGATTGCATCACTGCTACATCTGCCATTTATTGCTGTTTGTCATTTTAGGGGCGCATTATCTTGTCTATCTATGTTGCTTGTGTGCCAAATTTTGATCAAGATCAATGTTTATATCCATGAATTATGCATTTTCTTTGACACATTGGAATTTCTTGAGGTGAATTTTGCTTTAGGTGAAATCAAAGACATGGAAATATGTTCCAGGAGTGTGAGTCTGCTTAAGTATAGCACAGGCAGTTTGCCTAACATCCTCTCTCATCAAACACTTTGATTACAGGTGTTAATGTGCTCAACTCAAAGTGTACAATGTAATAATATCTTCAAATCATTTTTACACTATATTAAGTGTCATTTTGTTCATTAACTCCTGACACCAAATATGTAATATTGTTTGAACAGTACAATAAGTGGAAAAAAAAAAACATAATAGGAAGGCTTGTTTTTTTTTTTTTCCAAAGTAGTCTTGGGGAGTAATTATATTCTGGTTGCTACGGGCAGCAGCTCACATACCCTCAGACTTGTCTCCATCCAGATGACTAGTTCCAGCCCCACTGTGCTGTAATTAATCATTACGCCAGATGCCAGTGCTTCCCCCGTGAGCTCAGTCAGTGTGTGTTTCTTTGTGTGTTCGCAAGTGTGTACGTGTGTCCAGTTTGCTCTTGACTCTTGCATGCCGATGTGCGAAAATCATAAAAAGAACTGGTCATTCTCAGATGAACAGAGAGACCTCCAGCTCAAGGAGTTTGTCCACTTTCTCGCACATTCATGCTCCAGCATGCATTCGTATTCTCATTCATATGCGGTCCGCTGCCCTTACCTCTACCTGAGCCACAAATTCACAGACCACTTTTAACAAGGAACCCCGGACCTCCCACTGTCATCTCCGTATGATTGGCTCTGTGGGTAGAAGAACATGGTGATTTCATCTGGTACTGAACAGTTCTCAAGAAAAAATATCACTTGAAATCTCACTAACCCTCATGTCCCACTTAATTCAAGTGACCAAATTTCTTTATTGCATGTAACACAAAAGGAGTTATTTAGCATGCTCAAGCTGCTTACGATACGCTCACACACACACACACACACACACAGAGCCAAACAGATGCACGTGTACACCGAATGCCATTCTCTTCCGCATCTATTTGTGCCTAAACGGACACATGCATTCAAAAGATTATCAAAATGCATGTAAAACAACTAGACAATTGAGAAAGAAAACCAGATGTGTAACAGTATTTTGGATCCGCTCATTCGGCCTTAAAGTGACAGCAGCCTAATATTCCTGCTGTCTTAAATGTTAAACAAAAGACAAAGAGAAAAATCACTTTTGTAGTTTTAACACATTAATTATATTTCATTTATACAGTGAAGACTCTGCAGTGTTACTTTACATTTGATTTTTCAATTTCTGTACCTGAATACTGTTAGAGTTACCTGAAAAATATAAAGCACTTTTTATTTAATTTGTATCTTTGTTCTATTATATTTATTTATACTTGTAATTTGTGATATGTAATTATTTTATATGCATATTTACTCACCTACAAAATCACCCAATCATCCTAGAATGATTAATTCTTTCCAAATAGAGTTATTCAATTCACCATTTTTTTTTCATATCACAGTATATATCGCAGAAAAACTAAATATGAACAATTTGTTCATATATATAGTCAAACCAAACATTATTCAGACATTTTTGATATTTTTTTAACTAGTGGGTGCAGAACACTAGTTCATTTATGTAAGTAAGGATAGCAAAATAAAGTAAACTGTGACATATTATAAATATGTCTAAAATTCTTCATACAGTGGACTACCAGTAAAATTGATAAATTTGGAACCAAAAATTATTCAGACACTTTGACATGACCATGTTTTGCTTAAGTGTTATCTGACATAATTAAGATTAATATTTTCTGATACAGTTTAACCCTGAGATCTTGTCATATTTTATTACCATTTTTTAAACTATAGTGAATAAACTGTATTAATGAATAAAATGTTCAAGGTATCTGAATAAATTTTGGTTTGACTGTATATGGCACTCCAAGTTGTCATCATTTAATTTCATTGTGTGGAAAAGAGCAGCTTGGAAATTCTGCTAGTGTTCATGTTAAACTCTATAAATTCGTGAATCGCATGCTAAAACAACGCAGAAAAAGCCTACAAATAAATAACTCTACAAGCGGGTGCAGTTCATTCTTAGTGGATTCCTCACTAAAAGTGAAATGCAATGCAAGAACAGACCACATATATATATATATAAAGAAAAAAGGCAGATCAAAGCTTTGTCTGTCTTGTGTCCTTTTCTTTTCCTCACTTTTTTTGTACCAGGTGCTAGATGTTCCAGGCTGGCTAGCCTGATTGAAGTGATTGGGAGGGGGCTTATAGAAGTCTCGCTGTACCCTCTCATCTCTCCCGCTTGCAAAGACAGTTTTTTTGTGCCGCCTGTGGTTTGGTGTGATTTCTGTGGCAGGAACATGTGAAGCACTCTTGTTGTACCTGCAGTTCGTGCGCTGAATTTTTGATTGCTACCTCTCTCTCATCTCTCTCTGTCTCATTGTCTTTGTTTTCCAGGTGTCCTCCAGGTGTCAATCTCGCTAAAAAAGGTGGAGCTGAGTGTTGGAGAGTCCAAGTTCTTCACATGCACAGGTCAGATCTCTCGCAGCACCTCCTGATCATGTGTCTGACACTGATGTATATGAGACAGATGCATAAATGCACACAATTTACGTAGTGCTGACTCGAGTAGTCGTTTATTTAGGTTGAATGGCTTAAATAACGTCTCCTGTCTAAGCAGTATTGAATACAAAGACTAAGGCTTTCTTGTTGATTGTGTGTGTATTTTTTAATATTTTTTTCTTGGACTGACAGCTGTTTTTATATTGATTGTTTTATAGAGGTGGATCGGGGGGGTGGCAATAGGTTGCTTTGAGGGAATTTTACCAAATATTATTTTTAAGGGCTGTCAACATTACCAATTAAACAATTAAATTGTTTATTTTGTTATGTTTATCACATTTACTGAAGTTGATATTATTGTAGTCAAAATAAAAATAAAATAAAAATTTCATTACATTGACAGACATAGTTTGTAATAGTAAAAATAAAAAAATAAAACATTTACACACACACTAATTTTTAAAACTTCATGGTCGTTAAGTTTTTTATTATTATTATTATTTTTTTTTTTAATTAATACTTGTATTAAGCAAGACATATTAAATTGATTTTAAAAGGATTTATATTTTTACAAAATATTTCAAATCAATTAAATGTTCTTTTGAACTTTCTAAACATCAAAATCTATTTCCATTTCTAAAATAAAAATTAAGCAGCACAACATAATAAGATTTTTTTTTTTCATGCTCACCAAAATCAGTATATTAGAATGGATCATGTGACACTGAAGATGGAGTAACGGCTGCTGAAAATTCAGCTTTGCCATCACAGAAATAAATTACATTTTAAAATCTATTAGAATAGAAAACAATTATATTAAACTGTAAAAATATTTCACAATATTACTGTTTTTACTGTATTTTTATTCGAATAAACGCAGCTTTGGTGCATTTAAAGTATTTCGAAAGACTTATTTTAAAAACATTTTAAAAAAATATACATTAGTGACCCAAATTTTTGAATGGTAGTGTACACATACAGTGTAACACACACACACACACTTAATATTTTTCTCACAGAGTATAAACACACCTTAATACATATAAATGGTAATGTCATGTTTGGGAGTCCTTGCCATTACAAAATCTGTAGTCTAAACACTACAAATCAACACATTTCCCTTGCTCAAAGTTACTTATCATTCAAGACCAGTTAAGTGTTTTCTGTAAACTGCAGCTCCTAAGCCTGTTTCTTCTTGCACACTCCAGGCAAGGTTGTGTTTGGACAGTGTACTGGAGGAAATGAGTATGGATATCCATGTGCACAGGGGTAGATTATGTTGGGCAGGTTTTGTGATGAAGCTGGGTGCTGTTTTTCTTTTCCACATGGCTGAGCTGCTGTAGTCAGGTTGCAGGGCTTTGGTGCGTGAGCTCCAGGCACTACCTGACAGCATGCTGTAAACAGGGTGATGCATGCTGACCCCTGCTGGACGCCGGCCAGATTGCGGGTGGTTAGCACACCTGGTATGTGTCTGGAGATATGAAGGGTGCACACATACCCTGCAGACCTTCAGGTCAACTAGCTGAGGCAAACCAGCATGCTTGCCTTTAAAATAGCTTTGGGATATGCAGGGTATGTAAGTGAAATTATATTGCTTTGATGTATTTATAAAGTTCTATTTTTGGCTTACAGTAAGACAGATAAACTCTTTAATTTGGGTGCTGCATATTTTGGAAAAAATTAGCTCCAGGAAAGTAAATGTTGCACATAATGGTGGATAAGTGTAGAAAAATGATTAAAAGACTTATAATTTTTTGTGCAAGCCTATTTTGAGCAAACAGCTAGTTCAGTACATACTGAAATTGAAAACATAAACAGGTCACAGTGGCAGTATACAGTGTCTTTGATGTCTAAAACTGATCATAGGCTCAGTCTAGATCTAGTCACATCCTTGCTAGTAGTGGTCATTTATTAGAGCCTCACAACATAATGAAATAAAACTGATATTGTCAAATGGATTAATGCAATAATCATGTCACAAAGGTTGTGATTTAACAAAATATATGCTGTACCATTTAAGAGTGAAGCGCAGCACATTGTTCATTTATACAAGTGCAGTTCGTGATAGTACAGAAGCATCTTGCAATTCTGACTTTTTGTTTTTGAATTGCATGATATAAACTCACAATTATGTGTAATAAAGTCAGAATTGTGAAATATAAACTAACAATTCTGAGATATGAAGTCAGAATTGCAAGAAAGTGTCAGACGTGAGCTAACGTTTTCCCCTCAGAATTGGGCTTCATAACTCTCACAATTAATGTTTATATCTTGCAATTCTGAGATGAAAAAGTTGCAATTGCCTTTTTTTTTTATTATTATTATTCTGTGGCAGAAACAAGCTTCCATATATTTTATATGTATTTTACAGTGCAATAGTGTACAATATAACAATAGTTTATTGTAATATATTCCTTAATTTGTTTAAAATTTTAGTATTTTGTTGTTTTTGTTTGTTTGTTTGTTTTTAGTTGTTTAAATAACAACTAACAATCATATTATTTTATAAACATTACATTTGTCAAAATTGGCAATTTGACCTATGAACACTCACATTTTCACTCACATTTTTCTTTTCTTTTTTTCCCAGATCACTCTCTAAAAAAAGTCTGAGTTAACAAAAAAGTCATTTTTTTATCTTTGTAAAAATAGTTTTATGTTTTATGCAATATCATGCAGTCTTAACAGTGACTGACAATACTCGTTTTACTGGGACAAGTGGGTTAAGTGTCTTACTCACAGTGTTGATAGCTCATTGATCCCCCTTGCAAAGCTTGAACCTACAATCTTTTGGCTGCCAGCCTAGATCTTTAACCACTATGCCATACAATAATTATTTCACTTCCCAAACTAAACTAAGCTTCGTTCACAAGCGAAGACAATTGAACGTGACCAGCAAAGTGCACTAAGCTCTGTCCCTGAGCCCTTCAACCTCTAACATGTCATCCCAACCCCTTCGGCGACTCCTCCGTGGTCCAGCTTCTGCCGGTTGCTGCCATGTCCTCTCCTTGAACCCCACACATCCCACAGATCAGCCTCTGCTCCTTCGCTGATAACCCCCTGCCCACTCTCAGCATCTCTCCCCTGGCAGAGCTACATCACAGAGCCGGTTGCATCCTCGGCCTGCCCGTCTGCCTTGAGCCGCAGTCTCACGCTCCCCCGTAGTGCAGCCGAAGGCCCCCGTTGTGCAGCTGATTGATCCTTTGAGCGGAGAAGTGCTGCACCATGCTGATGCTTTTTATGACCTTCCAGCAAAGCAGGATTTACAGCACCAAGCACATTGGTACCAAATGTGGGTTTGGCCAGCCGGACTCTGCAGGACAAAGCACGTTATTGCAGTGTGTGTGTTTGAGAGACAAAGAGAGAGTGTATGCCATTACCTGAGGCTTAAGACCATACAGTGCCATTTCATTCTGAAACCGGCAGCACATATTTTTATTTGCTGGCAACTCGTCAGAATGAAAGCTTGATGGTTTACCATTTGAAAATGAGATGAAAATATTAGTATTGTAATTTTACAGTAAAATAAAATTCTTTTTTACAGTACATTAAAAGTACATTATTATTACACATCAGTACATTATTACAGTATTATTAAATATTTCATATTTTTCATTTTTTATTTAATAATAATAATAATTAATTACAATTATTAATAATATTATTTTAGTCGTATTGAATTGGTCAAAAACAGTCTCTGCTCATGAGGGAGGAAAGTGCCATGGTGTAGACTTAGCAGGCCCCACCCTTGGGATGGCCGATGGAGACATTGCCACTGGAGATGGAGAGCCAGGTGTAGCAGATGAACCGAACAGCCCACGCGACACTGCTGGCACTGGAGACCGGGGTGAAGCCACAGGGATGAGTGTCCGAGGTGGACTCAGGGAACCAGAGGACTGAGGCGGAGCCGGTGGGACCAAGGATGGTGGTGGAGCTGGGGGGATGGAGCCGAAGCTGTAGGCAGGACGATGTCTGACCAAGGTGGAGCCAGTGGGACAAGGGAACCAGTTGGAGCTGTCAGGACGATGGTTTCTGGTAGAGCCGAGGGAGGGAGGATCCAAGGTGGAACCGTCAGGTTGACAGGCCGCTGTGGGTCGATGGGTACTGAGGCTGAAGGTAGACCCAGGTGATCCTCCATACTGGGAGAAGCTGGTGACTTGAGGCTCTGAGGCATATCCGCAACTGATGGTGTAGGAGATCCAGAGAGGCTGAATGGAACCTGTGGAGGCAGGGCTGAGGAACTGGCTGTCAGAGGAGGCAGGAAAGGGAGCCTGGGAGGGATCACAGGTGACCAGGGACTGAGCGGAACCTGCAGAGAGACAGGAAGTTCAGGGCTGGGCAGGAGAAACAGGGAATTTACCCCTCAAACAGCTCCATAAATTCCTCTAAATAGTTTCCAGAGGCCATGTCCATCACATCCACAGTGGTGGGGTTGTGGGCAGGGCTTTACTCCTAGCCCTTGTTAGTTCACCCAGAAATGAAATTTCTGTCATTAATAACTCACCCTCATGTCATTCCACACCGTAAGACCTTCGTTCATCTTAGGAACAGAAATTAGGATATTTTGATGAAATCCGAGAGTTTTTTTTTTTTTGTAATTCTCCATTGAAAGCAATGAAATTACCATATTCAATGTCCAGAAAAGTAGTAAAAACATTGTTAAAACAGTCAACGTGACTACAGAGGCTCAACCTTAATGTTATGAAGCGACGAGAAACCTTTTTGTGCGCAAAAAAACTAACAAAAATAATGACTTTATTCAACATTTTTTTTTTCTTCCCTGTCAGTCTGTTACGCAGTTGGTGCAGTGCTGTGTTTACGTGTTTACGGCAGAACCCTGGCTTATTATTGGCTGGCTCCTGCATCACACACTTTCCTCATGCTGCACACATGAACAGGCGTTGGCCAATATGGAGCCTCCGTTCAGATGTAGAACCTGGAAGCACTACAACGAAAATAGCGCAGCAGAATGACAGAGGAGAGACGAATTTGTTGAATAAAGTCATTATTTTTGTTTTGTTTTTGCACACAAAAAGTATTCTCATCACTAACATTAAGGTTGAACCACTGTAGTCTCATTGACTATTTTAATTATGTTTTTACTACTTTTAATTTTTAATTTCGTTGCTTTCAATGGAGGATAAAAAAACTCTCAGATTTCATCAAAATATCTTAATCTGTGTTCCAAAGATGAACGAAGGTCTTACAGGTGTGGAATGACATAAGGGTGAGTAATTAATGACAGAAAGTTCATTTTGGGATGAACCTGCCCTTTAACACTCCCTCTGTGATGCACGGTGTTACGGGCTCATGCACCTGGTCAGACTCTCCGTGTTGATCTGGCTCCTGGGACGATGTTACTCTCCATCCTCATAGCGGGCTAGGGCTCGTTCATTGCAGCAGGCCAATCTCGTTTATCTGTGGTGGGCTCTCGTGTCTCCACAATGCCGGTTGTCGGTGGTGCATGGCTGATCTCTGCATGTGGAGTGGGGCTGGTCTGGTCCTCTTCCAGGCCGATGGTAAACAGGGAGTTGGTATTTACCAGCACCCACTCCACAAATGCGGCAAAGTTATCCCTGGTTCCATCCGCTGGAATTCTTGCCTTAGACCGTGGTAAAAGACACAGAGTGAGCGGTCCAGGTAATGTCATGCTAGATGTAAAAAGTCCCTTGTGTGGTCTTCCAGCAGATGGTCACCCTGCTCCAGGCAGAGTATCTAAACTGCAGGGAAGTCCATGGATGAAAAACAAAAGGGAACAAAAAAGGGAAAAAACATTGCAAAAACACTGTTTAGTCCATTCTTCGGGCACCAGTAGCTGTGGTGAATGAGTCACACGACAGGAATAGTCCAAGAAAAGACAATTTTAATAAACAATCTAACACAGGAGAACATAACAAGTATATCATAGATGAGAACGAACAAAGAAACAGACTGAAACTCAGGATATAACTAGACAGGAACTAATGAGGTAATTAACAAGACACCAGGCGATCGGGATAACTAATCAGACACAACGGGAAACTGGGGCAAAAGACAGGCACCGAACTAAAACATAATGAAACATATCATAATTCTGACAATAAATATCATTATTATTATTATTATCATTATTATGCAGATGCACTCCCAAAATCATCCCACCCCACATATCGCAGAAAGAAAATTAAATATTGCAATGTCCATTTTTTCCCAATATCGTGCATCCCTACACTTTATCAAATGCTGCGCAATATTGTCAAGTTGTCCTCTACACTATATTCTGTACCGCACTATGACCATAACTATGTGTGTGTTTGTAGTGATTGGGGAGCCTGTGAATCTGGACTGGTATAACCCGCAGGGGGAGCGGATGGTCCCGTCTCAGCGGGTGGGCCTGCACAATGAAGGTATCCGTTCCAGACTCACCCTCTACAATGCCAAAATAGAAGATGCTGGCATCTACCGGTGCCAGGCCAGCGACGCACAGGGACATACAGAGGAGGCCACTGTGGTGCTAGAGATCTACCGTGAGTATCAAACACACAAATAAATCTGCTCATACACACTTTTTATTGTCATCTTGGTTTTTATAACTTTACATATGCAGATGCGTATGAAATAGGATCAGAAATGAATGTGGATTTGGGGTAAAATACAAAAAATGTTCCATAATGTAGAAGCACAAAATACCCTTTAATGAATTTCTCTGTTTTAAAGTATTTTGAATGTAAAATGAAAATGACTTTTCAACAGAACTTTGAAAATTTTTCAAAAAGAAAACTAGAATGTAACTGTATTATCTAAGTATTATCTTAATTAACTATGCAGAAATCCATTTTGAGTGTATATATGTATTGTAATTTTAGTCTAGATGTATACATCTGAACTCTCTATTCATCAAAGAATCACAAATATATCACCGTTTCCAAAAAAAAAATTAGCAGCATGACATTTTCAACATGACAATTTTCAACATTGATAAGAAATGTTTCTTATCCAAAATCTGTTTTTACTGTGTTTTTGATCAAATAAATGCAGCCTTGTTGTGAATTAGAGCATTAAATAAAAATCATACTGACCCCAAACTTTTGAACTATATTTTTGGTGCTGTACAGCAAAGTGAGGATCAGGTAATGACATGAGCTAAACATGAACATTGTCTGTATGAGCACTGAAGCTCAGTTAGTCATAGCACAACAAATCTTTTAACTTTAAAGTTAGTGTTTACTGTATAATGCTTGTGTTCGGAGAAAGAACCAGTTTTATAGAGTTTTGAGAATTTATTCTCTAAATCACCTGTGATTCAACACTGTGGGGCTCTTCAGCATCAAAAGTAAGCAGCTTTTTCTCCCACCTGCTCATGGCACTCTGCACACAAAATCCACCCAGGGGATACGAGGCTTCCTGGCACGCCTGTGGTCTCTGAGCAGCGGGGATGCTCTCCCTTTCAACATCCTATCACTGTCAGAGTCCATAGACTCACATCTGTGCTGAGAGACCAATCAGAGATGCCTAGATCTCTTTTTTTTTTTTGGCTCTATTTTTATTTTCAGAGTTTTCAGGTGGTCAAGTAAAGTTATGGAAGTGAGATCAATACAAAGATTTCAGAAAAAAAAATGCATCTCAAGAAAAAGAAAAAAAGATTCAGTTACCCTCCATCTGTAGTCATTTGTTCTCTTTGGAGATTAGTTTTGATGCAAACTTTTACTTCGATACATATTATCATACATTTACATTGAGATTTATTCAGCGTATTAAAAGGAAGCATGCTGTTACATGTCTTGGCTATAAAAGCAATTCAAGAGTACTGTATATTGATGCAAATTACAAAGGAACAACATCTTGGCACAACTATTTAGGAATCCATTACATAGAAAAGGACATTATGTGTGTTAGCACAAAAAACCTTCCGCCATTGGAAATGCAGCCATTGAAATAGCTGTTTTGATTTCCCTGTGAATAGAGGACATCCAAAAGCCTCACAATGCAGGGAAAATGGACGTGTTCCATCCGAAGATGTTTGACAAATCTGTTGATGTAAAGCTAAATGTAATTCCCCCAACAACGAGACAGCTGCCGCCACACAACAGGGAGAGAACCAGCAGCAATGAGAGGTAAAAAAATGACAGGGATAGGGGAGGACTTTACTATAAGAAAGAGAGAACAGTTGTGTTGTGGTCACAGCCAAATTGAATATGTCTTACAGTGGTGCATTTAAAGCAGTAGTGCACAACTTATGCCGAGTTCAGACTGCACGATTTTCAAAGTAGTCGGGTCACTGTTCTTTTCACACTGCATGACTATCTTGGCCAGCATTCAGTCGCTGCTGTGTTCAAACTGCACGATGGATCGGCGACAGAAGGTTTCACACTGCATGACTTTACAATAGGAAGAATCGCCGACAACTCTGTCTGGCACGCAAACTACGTTTCACAACCAAACACACGCGAGACCTGATAAGGAAACAACGCGATATCACGCGTTCAAGACCGGAGTTCTCACGTGAGACTGGCCCTGCGTCTCAATCAGCTCCCTAGCTCCCTAGGTAGTGAATCAGTATATAATGAAAGTGAATGTGGCTGATACCCTGATCAGTGCCCTGACTACTGAACTAGGGAGCTGATTGAGACACACGGTGGGATTATTATTAAAAAATAGTAGCCCGCATGAAGCTTAAAATACGAATTGCCTGTGCGCTGATTTGCAGCGAAAACAATACAAAGAAAAGAAGAATATGGAGGAAATGTTTGGGGAGACGCAAAGTACAAGGATTGTGTGTTCTGCAATGACAGTTGGAGCTAAATACATAACTTTTCAATGTGCTGCTGTTGCGGATGGTCAAGCAAATGTTTGTGCTTTGTTTCTGTTTGATAGAATTGTAATGTTTATGTGAATGAAGCCATGCTTGCTGATATTGTGGTCTATAACTCCTCCCCGAACTCTCCGCTGCTCTGTATCTTGCTCTCTCATTGGCTGTCAGTCATCGCCGATGTAGTTTTCAGTCAGAACTCTTTTCACATAGCAGGATTTTGAATCGCCGACAGGTCCAGATATTTAGCATGCCAAATATCTCACAGGCGTCGGCGATTCTCTCAGATCACGTCTTTGCTCATTCACACTGCGTGATTGTCACTCGCGTGAACGAGCACCGATTTGCCTGTGATTTCAGGCATTTGTCGGCGATTTCTCAAAACCTGTCGGCGAGCCAAAATCGGGGCTGAACTCGGCTTTACTTTCTACTGTGGAACAAAAAGGGGAAATTTTATAGAATGTCCTGGTTGCTGTTTTTTTATTCAATTATAATAAATGAGGTATAGCTTTCAAGATAATAAAAAAGATGCCAAAGAAAGTATCATAACTTAGTATGAATGGTAACACTTTAGTATAGGGAACACATATAAACTATTAACTACAACTTTTCCCTCAATAAACTCCTAATTTACTGCTTATTAATAGTTGTTAAGGTAGTTGTTAAGTTTAGGTATTGGGTAGGATTAAAAATGTAGAATAAGGTTGTGCAGAATAAGGGATTAAAGGTGCTATCGAACACTTTTTTACAAGATGTAATATAAGTCTAAGGTGTCCCCTGAATGTGTCTGTGAAGTTTCAGCTCAAAATACCCCATAGATTGTTTTTTAAACAATTTTTTTAACTGCCTATTTTGGGACATCATTAACTATGCACCGATTCAGGCTGCAGCCCCTTTAATTGCTCATGCTCTCCACCCCCCCAGAGCTCTCGACTCTATTGCTGCATAAACAAAGTTCACACAGCTAATATAACCCTCAAAATGGATCTTTACAAAGTGTTCATCATGGAGCATGTCTAATCGCGTAAGTATGGTATTTATTTGGATGTTTACATTTGATTCTCAATGAGTTTGATAGTAGCCTATGTGTGGCTAACGGCTAATGCTACACTGTTGGAGAGATTTATAAAGAATGAAGTTATTAAAAACGTATTAACCACATAAGTGATATACAGTATTTAAACCAGTGGTAGCGGAGTAGTTAATTGTTATTAGGAGTAAATAGTTGTCACTTTAGATTAGGTCAGTATTTCCTATTTTTATTATGCTTTTTCATACTTTTAAAAGCTTTAAGACTTTAATTTCCAATTCATTGTAACTGGATGGAAAAGAGCAACCTGCTCATAGTCCAAAATATATTTTACATGTTCCACAGAAGAAACAAATCGGGTTTACAACAACATGAGGGTGAGAAAATAATGACAGAATTTTCATTTTTGAGTGAACTCTCCTTTCGGAAACACATTGTAATTCCTTTGTTAAACTCTTGAAATGAATGGGGACAAAGTAATAAAGAACGAGTTTGAAAATGAGAGATCCTTAGCACAGACAAAGTGAGAAAAAAAAAAGAAAAAGGTGCAAGGGTGAGGAAATCTCTCTCTTTAAAGGGACTGACTTCAAAGGCTTAAAGCACAGGGGTAAATCAAGTCTACATGAAATGTTCACCAGATGCTCTTTTTTTTAATGTATAGGAATGATATTTTAATACTCAGTGTGTATAATTAGTGGATCTTGCAAAACTTTCAGGAGATATTTCACAAGCTTGCTTCTCTGGCTGACTTTGTACCAGGCTTGGCATTTGCCTATGTTTCATTAGAAGTTGAATTTAGAGCAGTGGGAGCTGTGTGTAAACAGACATGACTCACTGATCAATACGCAGAGCTGCTACGCTGATGAGGGTGTGCAGCATCTCTCAGTCCTCTGAAGACACATTTTCTTATACTGCAATGTAGCAGCTGTTTACAACAGCTTCCCACACAAACAGAATGTGTGTTTGGTGTGTCAGAATGTGGCTGTGAATATTGAATAATCAGAGACTATGTAGAAGCACACCTGATTTATGACAAGCAGACGAGGATGTTGACATGTCCCTTGTTTTTCGTTGATTTTTCTTTGGTTTTCTCACTGGGGGTCTGAACTAGGATTCCAAAGCCCTCCTGTTGTTTCTTTCATCTACATACAGCTAGGATTTTAAGTGTTACAAATCAAATCTGTACAACTTTCACCCAACACACAAACCCATCCTGAATGATTAGCAGTATCCAGCTTAATTAGGCTGGTTTGTTTGTGTTTTGTATTTCATTGAAGAGAGAAGAAGAGGAAATGTCACAATTAAGGTAGAATCAAAGTTGCATCTTCTACATAAGCACCATGATGCCATATCAGAGCATGTGCACTAACCACCTAGCCATGGCTCAGACAGATACAGATGTGTTCTAAACCTGAAAATGCTGTTTTATCAAATGATCAAAGTCAACTTTATTGTCATTTTTTCTTTATTGTCATCACATGGATAATCACAATGGATAAAAACCAAATACAGTTCCTTCAGGAAACAACAGGGACTTATAGACAATCAGGATGACTAATAGACAACAGTAAATAATACAGACAATACCACAAGTAAAAGCAGAACTGACAGGTAAATAAGTAGGTAATATATACATTAGGATATTAGCACTATTACAGTAGTTCCGTTGGGGGTATCCAACAGTATTATGCAGTATCCTGAGAAAGTATGGTTTAATTCCAGTGTTTCTATAACATCTTGTCTACTGTGATTCCTCAATCTGACCAAGATATTTATTTTGATGTCTATGATATCCCACAATCTCGTGCATGCCGTTTGGCAGTTGGTTGGTTTGTTATGATACTGTTTCTACCAAGGATTTCTTGTTTAAGCTCACTCAGATGTGTTCTTGATCAGTAGATTTGGCATTATGGTGCTTTGGAAGCCGTTCTGAATCCAGTGTCCTTAGAAGGGACCTTCATATAAAACACTGCAGCTTCCTTACGTTTTAGACGGAGCCATCATGTAGCATTGAACATACACTAAAAAAAAATTGGTTGGTATGATTTTTTATTTTTATTTTTTTTACTGCTTTTGAAAGAAGTTTCACCATGGCTGCATTTATTTGATCAAAATACAGTAAAAACAGTAATATTGTGATATATTATTACAATTTAAAATGTTTTAATATATTTAAAAATGCAATTTATTTCTGTGATGGCAAAGCTGAATTTTCAGCAGCCATTACTCCAGTCTTCTGTGTCACATGATTCCTCAGAAATCACAGTAATGCTTGTATGATAAAATATGCTTTTATCATAATATTTGGTGCCCATTAACATTTCTACATATTGGTACTCTTAAAAACAGTGCTGTGTAATATTTTTTTGTGGAAACAGTGATATAAATTATTTTTAAGCATTCTTTGATGAAAGAACAGCATTTATTTGAAATAGAAATCTTTTGTAACATTATAAATGTCTTACTTACTGACACTTTTGATCTATTTTATGCATCCAGGCTGAATAGAAGAATTAATTTCTTTCAAATAAAGAAATCTTAATGAAGTTTTGAATGCTAGTATATATACAAGTATCATTTTACATAATTTTTCTCCTCCCTGATTCACAGAGAAACTGACATTCAGAGACGTGAGGTCTCCTCAGGAGTTTCGACAGGGCGATGTGGCTGAAGTGGTCTGTGATGTCACCAGCTCCCCCGTGCCTGTGGTCTCCTGGTTTTACAACAACGTGGAGATCATTGAAGATACTGAGAGTAAGTAACCTGCCATGAAAAATAAAAAAATAAGATAATTGCTAGAATATAGATATGTCGGTGAACATTTGAATTGTTGAAAGTTAATGTAGAGTTCATGCTGCTCTGGATATAATTTGAGAAAGACAGAAGGAATAAATTAACGCCTAAAGTATTGTCATTGTAAAGACCTTATTTCAATGTATGACTTTTAAAATATTATTCCCTTTCATGACTCAATGTTGACAAGTGTTGATAAGTGTTAACAAGCGAGTTGGTAAAAAAAAAAATACTGTTTTATGTAAATGTGATTTCAGCCAGCAATAAATATAGCTCCTTTGAAGGCAAAATTAGCCTGTCATTAACACCATCAAATATTTTGTACCTCCAGAGTTTCAGCTCTTACAAAACAACAATCTGCAAGTCCAGAGAGTAACTAAAGCAGATGAAGGAGTGTATCGCTGTGAGGCCAGAGTCGAGGCCAGGGGAGAGATCGACTTCCGGGACATCATCCTAGTAATTAACGGTGAGTTTGACAAGCTGTGAGGAGCAGTAGAATCCAGTAGTCTTTCTTGAGATCTTTTGGTTTAATTATTAAACTTACTATTTTCATCATTTGAATTTTTGGGTGAAGTATTCATTTAATTGAAAATTGCCATCGAATTGAAAATTGAATTTACCTCGGCATAGTTGAATAACAAGAGTTCAGTACATGGAAATGACATACAGTGAGTCTCAAACTCCATTGTTTCCTCCTTCTTATATAAATCTCATTTGTTTAAAAGACCTCCGAAGAACAGGCGAATCTCAACATAACACCGTTACGTAACAGTCGGGATCATTAATATGTACGCCCCCAATATTCGCATATGCCAGCTCATGTTCAAGGCATTACACAAGGGCAAAACGTCTGGATCTGTGCACAGCTGAACCATCAGATTAGGTAAGCAAGCAAGCACAATAGCGAAAAATGGCAGATGGAGCGATAATAACTGACATGATCCATGATAACATGATATTTTTAGTGATATTTGTAAATTGTCTTTCTAAATGTTTCGTTAGCATGTTGCTAATGTACTGTTAAATGTGGTTAAAGTTACCATTGTTTCTTACTGTATTCACGGAGACGCTTTTTTCATTTTTAAACACTTGCAGTCTGTATAATTCATAAACACAACTTCATTCTTTATAAATCTCTCCAACAGTGTGTAATGTTAGCTTTAGCCACGGAGCACTATCAAACTCATTCAGAATCAGATGTAAACATCCAAATAAAAACTATACTTACGCGATTAGACATGCTGCATGAGCCCTGGGTTATATGGGTTATATTAGCTGTGTGAACTTTGTTTATGCAACGATAGAGTCGAGAGCTCTGGGGGGGCAGAGAGCATGAGCAATTAAAGGGCCAGTAGCCCTGAATCGGTGCATAGTTAATGATGCCCCAAAATGGGCAGTTAAAAAAATCATTTAAAAAAAATCTATGGGGTATTTTGAGCTGAAAATTCACAGACACATTCAGGGGACACCTTAGACTTATATTACATCTTGTAAAAAAACGTTCGATGGCACCTTTAAACATAAAGTCATTCCAGCCCTATCTTTCAGACGATAGGTGTGTGTATCCTGTTATCGCAATGACATTAGCCCTGTTTGCTCTGATGGGAAAGAAACGGCACAGTGACATCACCCCGTCTGCGTGTCCTTGTCTAATGCAATGATAGCGAACATGAACGGGTGTCTGTTTAGTTTACTTCTGATATTTTCCTTGCTGATCCAATCATGGTGCTCAATGAGGCATGACCGATAATCCTGCCGACATGACAACACATATCAGAGGCAGACATAAAATAAATGCCACTCTGCGGGGCTGTTCAGAAGCCCCCGGTCAGATAAGTGTTAGATAGGGAATACAAAATTAATATGTCTTTGTCCTCTAGGTGACGTTTTGATCTTTTCAAAGTTAGATGCATTTGCTGGACACGTGTTGTTGGACACTTTGAGATGACTTTGAAATGCCCAGGCCATACATATTAAACAGCGTCTCTGTAATATCTGTAATGTTGTGGCTTTAATGCGTGACTAAAGCTGCAAAGAGCTTAGCTTTCCTTTGGCCCCTGCGTGATGTATGTATATTAATATAGTTATGAATAGAAATGAAATGAAAATAACTGTTCAAGAAGTTTCTGAAGGAGTTTTCATTTAATTAGTTTGCATACATGAATGACTGGAATTTTTTATTATTTTGTAATATTGTGTTTGCGGTTGTCACATTTTCATTTTCACATGTTGAGAAATGTGAACTTCTCTATAATTTGTGTACATAAATATATCAGTGAAATTCAAAGGTTGCTCTTTCATGGCTCTTCAAAACTCAGAAGAGTTGGTTTTTCTTATTTTCAGTGGTGCACTGCTTAATATTTTGTGGAAACTGTGATGCATGTTTTTTTTTTCAGGATTTTTCTTTATTTAAAATAAAGCATTAATAATGTTACAACAAAATCTTGTCACTTACGATCAATTTTTAATGTGTCCTTACTGAATAAAAGTATTGATTTCCATGAAAAAAATCTTACTGATCCTAAACCTTTGAACTATAATGTAGTTCAAATAATTTGATAATTATCAAAGAGCTTTGATGAGATGTTTCATATTAATATTACTGATTTCCAATTGCCTTTGGTTTCTCGGCCAATCTATGCACAATTTGAAATATTGTTGAGATCTCATCTGAAAATCTAAATGAGCCACCGGTGAGATTATTGTTTTTTATTCCCATGAGAAAAAAATATAAGAAGCAGAAAACCTTTTTTGCTCTCTATTGTCTCAGAGGAACAATTAAGATATTAACGAGAGCTCAGTGGTTTTCTTTCCTACAGTTGTTGTTGTTGTTGTTGTTGTTGTTGTTGTTAATATTTGTAGTCATTTACTCCAGTTTCTGACTCATAGGTTTTCTTACTGTCCTTCAAAAGAACTGCTTTATAGTCATTTTTATTTATAACTGAATTATTAGCCTTTGAAAGCATGTAGTTATTGATACTAAAGGTCAATTCACTCTGTGTTAGATGGTTTTCTGGCCTGATTTCATGTCTTAATGCCCAATTGTGTCTCACATTAGCAGAGCTGTGTCAGTTGGGCATGTGTATCTGGGAATAGGTTAAATTAGATTACTGCCTTTGGAAAATAGGCATCGATTGGCAAGAAAGTCAATGATAATCTTGTTGGAACCATTTCGGTGCATGACAGCCCAGTGCTGTGCAGTGTGTGTGTGTGTGTGTGTGTGTGTGTGTGTGTGTGTGTGTTTCCTCTATGACTCTTACCACAGGTCCACAGTGTGTGTATGCCAATGTATAGGGACAGTTCACTGACAAATTAAAATCCTTTAATGATTTACTCACCTTCACGTCATTCCAAACCCATGACAGACTTTCTTTTATATAACACACAAAAAAAAAAAAATATATATATATATATATATATATATATATATATATATATATATATATAATATAATATAATATAATATAATATATATATATATATATATATATATATATATATATATATATATATATATATATATATATATATATTCTGAAGGCTGTGCTTGTTGCTTTTTTTCCATACAGTTACAATAAATGGGGACTGAATATTTTAAGATTACAAAAGACAAGAAAAAAATAGCAAAATACAAAAGAAAAAATAGTCTATACAACTTGTGTGCTTTATTCCAACTCTTCTGAAGCCATACTTTGTGTGAGATACCGAACAAATTCAAGATGCAGTAAGCGATTTCTGAGAAACACTATTGATATTTGAAATCAATTCAAACAAGCATGGGGTCCCTTCATTGCTCCGCCCCCAAAATGCACAAACATGCTTCACGGAAAAAGAGAGGATGACGAATGAACAACAAAGATGAACAAAATATGAACGTACTGTACACAAGAGTATATACAATACAAGCAAGAGTTGGTGTCACCAACAGCACACCAGCTCCAGACAAACAATGACACTCAAAACTGTCCTGTTTCTATAACTTACATCACATCTTGGTTCGATGAATCATAGCAAAACCAATGTTACTCACATATGGAGCAGAAACAACACAACCTCAGCATCCGTTTTCAGGTGCTGGAAAACTTTTCTAATACACTCTAAAAAATGCTGGGTTGTTTCAACCCAAATTTGGGTCAAATATTGACAAACCCAACCGTTGGGTTAAAAAACTGCATTTAAAAATTTAACCCAGTGGTTGGGTTTGTCCATTTTTGACCCAAACTTGGGTTGAAACAACCCAGCATTTTTTAGAGTGTACTAATGCGGGTCCTAAAGTTCTTACCTGATCATAACCCCTCTTTTTTCCAATGATATTCCTCTGACTTCTTTTGTAATGTCTCTCAGCCATTTCTCTTTCTACAGTCTTTCTTCAAATCTCCCTCTTATTCACTCTTTCTCTTCCCACATCATGAGTGTATATGCCCCCTACTGCTTACAAGTGCTCGGCCCGATCCATTTTCAACAGCGTTTCTCAGAAATCACTTATTGCACCTTTTAAAGTTGTTGATGACATGCTTTATCTCCATTGGGCTGTCTGCTGTGTCAATGAGTTGAACTTCAGAACCGGATTTTTGTGAAAAGATTTGATTCAAAAGAATAATTCATCCACAAATCATTTATGATTCATGAATGAATCAATCTCGACTTTGGTTCTCTTTGGCACATTTATAAATTAATGAGAGGAAATAGCAATGTTCAATTTTGTTTCTTTCTCAAATATTCGACTTCAGAAGACTTGTAATATAGTGCACAAGTCATATGGGTCAATTTTATTCTGGTTCTAGTGTTTTACAAAAGACAGAAAGTCAAGTGTGGAACAGTATGATAAGTGAACTATTGCTGTAACTATGGGGGGAAAAAAGGCACATTTGTATGATCAAATTCAGAGAAAAGATAAAAACCGACAAGTCTGCAGTGGCCCGTGTGTGATCTTTGAGCTGCCCACTCACACAGACACCCTCATTACCACCAGCTCAATTGTAGGACTGCCTCCAAGGTTCGAACTATTTAACCCTGGAGAGTGGTCAAAGCTTGCTGAGCTAGTCTGGTTTGAATAGAGGTTTGAGATTGAACCCCAGCCGTAATGATGATGATCCCCATCAGGACCTCCACGGCTGTCATCTCATCAACAAAAACACACTTATTTCTTCTTCAAAGTGCCCTTGCGGGAGTAATGTGTGCCATCGATGCACTGAAGACAAATGGCAAATGGCAAAACAATCGTGGCATTAATTTGAACTTGGCTGTCAGCTGTTTGGGTTTACCTAATGAATGACCCATAATGTGCAAGGGGAAAAGCAAATAGTGTGTGCGTTTATGATTTCTAATAGAGGATGAGAGCGATGTGTTAATATACTGCCAAGTCAGGCTGAAAGTGACCATGAATAAAACATCCATTTAATCTAATCTTTTTACCCTGGCGCACACTCCATTAAATTGTGTTATGTCTTTAAACCAGTCACAACTCAAAATGATGCCTTTTTCCAGACAGGTTGGCTCCATCCATTCCCTAAACCAGAAAATTGGAAAAGAGAACAAAAATGCTGTATTTAAAAACCGGTGTAGGAAGTTTGCCGAAGAACATTGCTGCCTATTATTGAAACTATTTGAATGCTGTTCCCTCTCAGGTGAATTACCTCATTCTGAAGGGCAAGGCAGAGTAATTTCTGAATGAGCCGAAATTGGGTTAGGTTCAGTCTGAAATTACTTTATCACCTTCCAGTTCTCTGCAGAGATGGAAATATAAAAATTCTCACTCAAATCATTGCACATACCTATAATAGCCTGTGCCAATGAAAATCGCTATCTGCCTGACCTTGGAGTACACATATAGAGCTTTATTAGACACACACACACATATACTTTCAGCTGTAAACAGTCACTTTACGAAGATAAGTCAATTTTTCTCATGAATATAAAGTCTGAAAAACCAAATTCTTTTGTGAGATTGTTAGTGGAATTTTGTTTGAGGTCATCCAGGTTGACCTCTTTTTTGACCCGAGGTTTTTTCTCTGTTGACCTTTCACTATATAATTAAGTGGACTGCTCTGGACATATTGATTCAGACAGAGAGGGTGGCTGATGTATATATTAATTCTGTTTCTGGCTTGTGAGGTGGCATTTTGAGTGTGATCACGTTGTTGGTGATCTGTATGCGCTGGAGATGAAGGTGAGTGAATAAGGAGTTAGTTATATCAACTGCTGTGCCTGTGTGTGTTGGAATATAAATGAAAACTCACTGCATTACTGGATAATACAGTATTGTGCTGTCAAACACTCTAAAACAGCTGTTTTCAGCATGACCGTGCTTTGTAATGGAGGAATTCAGATCTTGGGTCTCAAGAAAGAAGCATTTCGGCATTAATTTAGCACAATGGGTCCCACATGCTGTCAACCACCATTTCCCAGGAATTGAACATGAGAACATGTTGATGGCTTGTGAATGAATATGTCATTTGAATAAGTATTTGTTGAGACTTCAACATTTGAGAAAATACATAAAATCTGCCAAGAGATTTGACACTGAAAAATTAGAAATGACAAGTTAAAGTTTGTGTATTTGCATAATTTATAAGTAAAACACCATACAATATTTTTCTCTGTCAAACAGTTCCGCCAGTCATCTCTGTGCCGCAGCAGTCCTTCAACGCCACTGCCGACTATGGAGAATCTGTGACCTTCACCTGCCGGGCCTACGGCTCACCTGAACCCGATGTTACGTGGCACAGGTATGACTTATCACCATCGCCGCAAACTCAGAACATATGGATGGTTTATGTTCAGTTATATGGAAGTAAAACAGATATTTTGACATTTTGATAATGTTACTGTATGTAATTGTTTAAAGGGTTAGTTTTCTGCCCTTAGCGGAGGAGCCTCCTGTGGATTATAGTCACACAGGATTGTGGGAGAGTGGAAGTGACAAGGTTGTTCATCCAAAACTGAAAAAATTCAGTCATCATTTATTTGCCCTCATGTCGTTCCATACCCTTAAGACTTTCGTTCATCTTCAAATCATATATCAAAATACTACATTTTTTAATGAAATCTGATATAATTCTGTCCCTCCATTGACAGTCTATGCAACTACCACTTTGACGCTTCAAAAAGTTCATAAAGGCCCCATTTACACTGCACGGCTCAAGTGACCCAATTCCGATTTTTTCCTCCCATGTGGCACAGATCGGATATGAGTCACGACCGTGTAAGCAGGAAAAAAGCGCATGGATTCCGATTTTCACAGATCGGTTTCAGGCCTCATTCATATGTGGTTATAAATCAGATATGAATCGGATACGTGCGTTTGCGCCTGCAGTGTAAGCGGGCAGATCGGATATTCCCCTGTAAATGCGACTCCTGCGTCATTGAAAAATGAGGGTTTTTTAATATTTCGCGGTACAGACATACCTATAACAAACGGAACATCTCTAGTTGACTGGCAGATTATTAATTGCATTTGTTTGTGTTAAATACAGGGCTCTCAAGTGTCACGCATTGAGCGTGACAGTCACTCATTTCGGTCTTTTGTCACGCACTCCCGCCACACATTGTATTTCTCACGCAGAAAACTATTTATCATATATTTAATATTCCGCAGCGCCCAAAATGTATCTGGCCGCGCCGGCCGCTCTCTCTGGAACCGGGAAGGAATCAAGCGCGTCTCGAACCTGCCACTTATCAGCCAATCAAAAAAAAAAAAAAAAGAGGCTACACAATAGCCAATCAGACAATAGCACTATTGTATCTGGGTAAGATTTAACGCAACAACCAATGAAAAAAAAGCATATCCTGGAATTATTCACCGGCTGCGTCCAAAAACCTAGGTAGCTGTCTTGCTGCCTCGCTATCTTATAAGAGAATGACTTGTACGGCAGCATTTGTGCATGAAGGCACCTCACGAAATTGATTTCGGACAGACTTCTGAGGCAGTGTAACAGTTTAATGATCTGCAGCAATATAGCGCGAGCTTTGGTGAGAACTAAACAAATATTTAATTACTACAGTAGTAATTTCTCGATAGAAATGATATCAAAAATGAAATATGTTGATCAAAATCGCACATTTATACACAAACTGAGCAGCAAACGCAACTTTCGGAAGCCATCTTTATTTTTCTAAGCTCAACTGTCACAGAATGGAAAGCACAGGATTGTGGGATATCAAAGGCAGCTAAGGATACATCTATGCTTCCTTCAAAAATCGATCAGATGAAGGTATCTCATGAGACAGGAAGTGAAGCTAACATTGGATTCGGACGTGCCTTGATGCCTTACTACCTTGAAATGTTTCCTCAGAAGGCAGCATTTTCCAGTTTTCGGACGCAGCCAACATCATCCTCGTTCATGATCTCCTGTTTTAATGTTACAACAAATTCACAACTTGTTTGACACAAACATTGACAACTTGACTGCTGTTAGATAATCAGATAATCAGCATCAGTTTGTGTCTGAACTTAGCCAACAGTTTTACAGCCTGTTCATTGACACCTGCTCAGAACAAGTAGTCTAGGCCTAGTTATATTTTGCTATCACACGATGACTGACATTTTGTTACATTAAACATCTCTCTCTCCAAATAGTTTTAATAATTTTATTTTGAATTACCATTGTGTATGAAATGTGCTATACAAATAAATTGTCTTGCCTTGCCTATATTCAAAGTCATCTGAAGCCATTCCATAGCTTTTTTTTTTTTTTTCCAAGAATTAGGCTAGAATACTTTTTGCTGCTGAATTATATACTCACCTAGTTTACTTATTTATTTATTGGTCAGCTTCTGATTATATATTTTTATTCATTTGTTATTTTATCTATAATGAAGTAGTGTGTTTAGTGCATTCTGGATTGGTTAACAAATCAAAGAGTGACCAGTTCCACAAATACAGACACAGGTTCCCACAAATAAATTAATTCAACAAAAGTAACCTCTTTTGCTACATATTTTTAATGGTTTAAATGTGTACTCTACATGTTTGACCACTTACGAACTCTCATTTAGC
Organism: Chanodichthys erythropterus; assembly: GCF_024489055.1. Taxonomy (NCBI): domain Eukaryota; kingdom Metazoa; phylum Chordata; class Actinopteri; order Cypriniformes; family Xenocyprididae; genus Chanodichthys; species Chanodichthys erythropterus. Next base: position 33,576,731 of record NC_090234.1, on the reverse strand, counting down.
CTACTATATGTCGTGTACATGACTATGTGCCCAACCATCAGCTATTAAGTAATTACTTTTAGAGCACAAAATTGTTTACAAGAGAACAAATTTCTTCATTGATCTAGTCACTTAATTTTGCTCTTAGAATGCACTAAATTCATGCATTTAAATTTAAAATGTACAATTTTTTTTTGTCACTCTTGCCTGTCTCCAAAACTTGAGAGCCCTGTAAATAAAAGGCGATCTGACTCTTCAAATCACACTGAGTGTTCGTTGTCGCTGTTGTCAGTGACGACGGCTCGTGCACAGACGCGCGCTTCAGTCCCTATCCGTTCCATTGAAACCACAAAATAAAAAGCACACGAACTTGCAACTGCCCTTGATATACAATCACTGATGAATGCATTTGTTTTAATGATAAAAAAAAAACAAAAAAAAAACCACTAGTATAGAATGGCGGATTCGAGCCCATGAAGCTGTGAATATCTACCCGTGCCCGAGTATTCTTCAACTCGCACGCTTCCAGCGGAGCTGCGTACGTATAGTGTCGTGAAGAATTTGTATTATTTTTATGCAGGGATGTAACTATTGCATTAAAAGGGTTTCTATATGAGTTCATGTCAATAAATTAAGCTCAATGTACCATTGAAATTGATTTGTGATGTCAAATAGGCTATTTTTGGTACGTTTCACCAAGTGCAGTGTAAAAAGGACACATCCGATACAGTTCACTTTTAAAAGAAATGTAAGCACGTCGTCCAAAAAAATCGGATATGATCAAAAGATCGGATCTGTACATTAAGACTTGCAGTGTAAATGCGGCCAAAGAGATCTTGAAACTAATATGACTTGAGCAGTTTAGTCCAAATGTGCTGAAATGAGACAATCGCTTCATAAGTTGAACAGATTTAATTTAGGCTTTTAATTCACATTTAAACATTCATCAACACATACATCAGTTGTGGAAAACGGAAGCTCAAGCATACTTGCATTACTTGCAAGAACCAATGAGGTTCATTCTTGTGTTACACAGCACATTTGAGGTTCCCCTAGAACCAGTGATGTATGGAAGTACGGTTGAGCTCAGGCCCGGCGCCACGAGGGGGCAAAAGGGGGCATTGCCCCCTCAGATCTGATTTGTGCCCCCTCAGTTTCAATTTGTCCCCATTCACCCGATCGATTTTAACTTTTTCCAACGTGTAGCCTACGATAACACGGGTGTGATGAGAACGTTCAATACGCCACTGCTAAATTCAAACCTGCTTTCCCGCTGCTGGCGCTGAGCCAGAGATTGACGCGCTCTGTGCTTTTCATATATTTCACAAATATTCAGTTTTCAACCACATGTTTATTTGAGGTTTCAGACGTTTGAATGAGGTCTAGGCTATATATAAAAATGACATTTATACTTTGTTAAATGCAGATTCCATACCAAGTTGTTTATTCATATCAGATACAATGCGTATGAAACAAAGTTTACTCTCTTATCCCAGTTCACCAGCCACTTACATTTATTTTGGGAAAAATTTATGAATTTATGTAGGTCTAATGTAAATCCAACAGATCCTCTGTTTTATCAACTAACATGATCAATAAAGGTGTTTAAACAGAACACATTCACTTCCACATATTTGACAATCGGAAAATATCATATAATTCATGATATAGTTAAGTTTGTGAATATTTTAAATAAAAAAGGAAAAACAAAACAAACGCGATACCTGTAGCTTGGCTGCATGACGCGTCGCCAAGGAATGAATTTAAAACAATGTTCTAAAAAAACAGGGTTTCCCAAACGGGGGCTCGCGAGGGAATTGCAAGTTAATGACAAGCAATTCATTAAATATAATTAAATCATTAAAAATCGAACATAGACTAAATAATATTCAAATAACTAAATTTGGCAACAAAACTTAATATTTTATTTCTTTATTCTGCATGTGACAAGTTACAGAACTAAATGCGTCTGCTCAATTCAAAGTGGGCTGACCTAAAGTCGCACCTCACTTTGCCCATTTCGCTTCGCCTTTGACTGACAAGATGATTGAGGAAAATTTGGTTTCAAAGAGAAATGTAAAAGCGGCTATTTAAGCGAGTTTGTCATTGATTGTAGCCTACTGTTGTTTTATTTATTTATTTATTTATTTATTTATTTTTTATTAAGAATAATAATGAACTCATCATTACTGAACCCATCATTAAAATGTGTTCACGGGCGTTCATAACCGTGCGTGTCCACTGGCGCGATGCCGTTTTGAATGCCCGTGCGGCCGTGAGCATTTTACTTTCACTTTTGAATTAGCGATTCAAAAGCCCCCTCCGTCATGTATATACTCACCTTCACACCCCTAGTTCAGAACCACCCGAGCCCCCTCCAGAATTATGAATGACCCCCCAGTTTGTGTGTCCTGGCGCCGGCCCTGGTTGAGCTTCTGTTTGTGTTCACTGATCAGTGTTTATATGCGAATAAAACCCTAAATTAAATCTTTTCATCAGCAAAAAAGTCTCTTCAGAAAATTTGGACCACTCAATTCATATGGACTAGTTTCATGATCTCTTTATGAACTTTTTGAAGCAACAAAGTGGTAGTTGCGTAAACTGTCAATGGAGGGACAGAAATCTCTCAGATTTATTTAATCATCATTTGTGTTTCGAAGAGGAATGAAAGTCTTGCAGGTTTGGAACGACATAAGGGTGATTATTTGATGACGATTGTTTTTTCCCCCTCAGAAAACTTTGACAAGTTAAGGTGTTACACAAAAACTGAGGAAGCAGAAATTTGGGGAACAGGAACGAGGGTTGCACAGCCAAGAAAGAGCTGTGATAACAGAGAACGGACACATTTATTCCATCCTTAATGTGCGGGCTTTGAATGACAGCAGCACAATGCGTTGATTACAGGCTCTCAATCACTGTAATTACCTCCGGCTCGGATGAGAATGAATGTGATGAAAGCGATCCCTGCCGAGCATTCTCACACGTTGACCTTTAATGAATGAGCCTAACCAAACCACTCACTGATACATTGGGACAAAACAAAACCACCACCAATTACATTACGCTTGCTAAAACCTGATAGTTTCATTTAATATTGTGTGTGTATGTGTGATGTTGCCAAAAAAAGGATTGTGGGGGTAGTAAAGTGTATTCTGGGAGAATGCTATAAATTAATGTATACCAGTAGAGTTAAAGTAAAGTAATTTAAAAGGGTGGTTCAATGCGATTTCACTTTTTTTAACTTTAGTTAGTGTGTAATGTTGCTGCATGAGCATAAACAGTATCTGCAAAGTTACAGCGCTGAAAGTTCAATGCAAATGGAGATATTGTCTTTTAAAGTTATGGCAGTTTATTGCCTACAAAAACGACCGGTTTGAACTACAACGAGCTTCTTCCCAGGTTGGTGACATCATAAACCCTGCAAAACACGCCCCCGGGAACACGCAACAAAGTGGGCGAGGCCATGTGGTGCAGCATAATGAAAGCGGAAGAGTTGTGTACACCGAACGCGTCAAAAGATAATAGAACCCATTATAATCTGTGATATTTTCTACACTGAATGCGATGCTGAAGACAGCTTCCAGAATCTACACGAGTTTAATGCTGGATTTGCACAAAGCTAGGCTTTTACTGTAAAAGATGGAGCAATTCCCATTTGAAGCTGCTGTTTATTGGCTTCAAACTGTAAGTACGTTTTATTGTTTGGACATGTCTTTTAAACATATAGTTCTGTTGCTGTTTTTTGGATGCATTAAGGACATATACAAAGAGCAACTCGTTTTTGCTTCGCTAGCCAGTTAGTTGTATTATAGTGCATACTTCTCCAACAAACACCAACAAACGTCTCTGTCCATAGACAAACAGTTGTTCATGCAGTAAATTAAACGCTACCTTTACAAAAATGCGACTACTCAGTCATGTATTCGGATACAGTAAAGCTTTAATCAAGATAAAACTGTATATTGAAAGCTAACAAACAGCAGTGACAGCAACTAAACCCTTTGACACAAATACTAAATGAAAAACCATTCATAAACGTCCTTTAAAAGCCGTGATTGCTGTTCATCTGGGTCTGATTCGGGCTCAATTTGATACAGCAATATAATGAAATTGAGCATACAGTATAACCGAAGCCCACGTAACCGGTAACAAATGGTAAGGGGCGTGGTGTTTCCGGACGCTTCAGCGAATCACGATGGCTCTGGGCCTGCTAACCAATCTGAGCGCATTGCTTATTTCGGAGGCAGTGGCTTCATAGAAGCAGGAAGTCAAATGAGCCGTTCATATGACAGTGAAAACAGAGGTGTAGAATAAAGATAAAATATATGAAAAATACAGCGTATTCAAAAAAACGAAGCATTAAAACATGTTAAACTGCGCCCCAAAAACACAATCAAGCCTAGAAAAAAAACGATGGATGGATGGATGGATGGATGGATGGATGGATGGATGGATGGATGGATGGATAGATAGATAGATAGATAGATAGATAGATAGATAGATAGATAGATAGATAGATAGATAGATAGATAGATAGATAGATAGATAGATTGATAGATTGATAGATTGATAGATAGATAGATGGATAGATGGATAGATGGATAGATAGATTGATAGATAGATAGATAGATAGATAGATAGATAGATAGATAGATAGATAGATAGATAGATAGATAGATAGATAGATAGATAGATAGATAGATAGATAGAAACAATGCAGTTAATTCCAAGAGATTGAGATCACAAACCTGCTCTATTACCATTGCGCCCTTGAGCATTGCACTTGGTTGCACCAGTGAGACTTGTGTACAATTAGTGTCATGAAAATTAGTGCGTTGTAATGTCCTCTGGCTGAAAAAAACATCTGCTCATTTTCAGCAGTTTTGTTGTTTGAGCATCCGGAATTTGAGCATCTGTCTGTTTGCGTCTCTATTGACTCGTTGTGTATAGCCAGAGAGAGTGTGATTTGATTCCCTTCTCTCCATTTCCTGTAGCCACACAGGTCTCTCTGCTTTAAATAGATTTCATTTCCATTCATTCCTCTCCTAACATTATGACAGTCTGAAGCCGTGCTGTAATCTTCTCCAAAAAATATTTCATTACCCTGTCTCCACCTCGAAGGTATACCTATACAGCATGTATATTGAATGTAACAGAATATTCTGAAATGTTGCTTCTCCGTCTATGATGAATAACCCATCACCTGGCATTTCTTTGCTTCCTACATCTGCATTATGCATAATATTTTTGATTGGCTGGTCGGAGAGATTTTCATCTTGCAATATGAATAATACCACAGTGTTGAGAATTTAGGCTTTGTTCAACTGACATGTGTTGTGTATGTGTGGTTTGTCAGGAAGGGAGTGCAGCTCCAGGAATCGGAGCGGTATGTAATGAGAGCTCGAGGTACAACGCTCACAGTTCGAAACATTCAGCAGGACGACGGGGGCTCCTACACCTGCAAGGCCTCTAACAAGGCGGGAGAAGTTGAGCATGAACTGTTTCTCAAGGTTTTTGGTGAGAACTCCTTTTTATTGGGTTACATAACTCTTCATCCGTTAAATAGGATGTTACCTGTCAGGCTATAAGTGCTTGCTGTTCTGTCAAATTAATGTTCGAATTTTAAAATGAGAGGGGAAGGTTGTTGATACCTAAACATCTTTATATAAATAATTTGAAAATGAAACCACAGACTAGTGTATAATGAGAGGAAAAAGCCAGGCTTTGTCAGGATGATTACTGTGCAAGTGTTGATTTTAGGTCAAGGCCAGGCAACATTTTTCACATGAGGTGATTTTTTTTTTTTTTCCATCACAATGCCTCATCACCCAGAAGTTGTTGTGATGTCACGTGTGACCAGCAAGCACAACAGTATGAATAAATCATACTAATTAGAGCCTTGTTGTTTACTGATTTACTGCATATTTTGCAGTAGTGTTGTTGTGTTTGTTGTTCCTTGAGTATTGTGTCATGTAGTGATAATTGAAGTTGTGGGTCATTGAGTGTTTGCATGTGCAACAAAACACTTAGTATGAAAAATCTGCTCATTATAAAAAACAGCTTATTATAAAAAAACTGTTTACATTTTAAAATAGTTTTTTCCAGGTTTTTCAACAGTTTTGATGTTAAATGCATGCATATTGAGAGCTGTGAAATTACACATTTACATGCAGAGCGAATGTGGGGTTATTGACATTTCTAAAAAAAAAAATATATATATAAATAAGAAACAAAATGAAAGTGTACACTACCATTCGCAAGATTGGGGTTTGTACGATTTTTTTTTTTTTTTTATGTTTTTGAAATAAGTCTTTTATGCTTACCCAAGGTTGCATTATTTGATCAAAATATTGTACAAACAGTAATATTGTTAAATATTACAATTAAAAATAGCTATTTTTTTATTTGAATATATTTTCATATGTAATTTATTCCTGTGATGGCAAAGCTGAATTTTCAGCAGTCTTTACTCCAGTCTTCAGTTTCACATGATCTTTCAGAAATCATTCTAATATGATGATTTAGATGCTCCTATTTTTTTACTGTTACAGTATTAATATTAAAAATTGTTGTGCTGTTTTTTGTAGAAACCATGATATATTATTTTTCAGTATTCTTTGATGAATGATAGAAAGTTCAAAAGAGCATTTTATAATAAATGTACATATTTTTTTAACACTATAAATGCATTTACAGTCACTTTTTACCAGTGTAATGCATCCTTGCTTAAAAGTAATAATTTTTTGTTTTAAATGGTAATATACATTTTAAATAATTTGCATTTTTATTATTAACAGAATTTATATTTAATAAATAAATGTATATTTAGATACATTTATATAAACATTTTATATTAATATGTCTTGCTCTTATCGCCAGAATGCCAGTAATTACCCATTTATGTGCCTGAACTTACTGAAAACTTTTTTAGGCTATAGTTAAATCGAGTGAACTGTACAATGGTCTGCATCTGTGACTCCTGAGTGCAAAATTAAGACTATTATTAAACTAAATAAAAACGTGCAACTGAGTAATCCCTGATATTTTGAGAACAAAGTGATTGACAGGTACATCCTTGTGCTTCACTCTTTCCAGTCCAGCCATACGACATGCTTTTCTTCCATAAACAGACCGCCTTAATTACATATGAATGGGTGACGCATCCTTTATGGCAAAGAATTTCGATTTCGATTTTTATGAAGCTGCCAACATTTTCAATGATTATTCAGATAGCACCTTGTCTGCTCATGTAAATGTATGGAGATTTATTCTGTAGTCATCAGAATCCTTTCCATGTGCAAGCAAAGGGTATTCTTCAAAGCAACTCATTTAAATGAGCCCCCAATATTGGATGGGAGTTTTGTTTTGCAAAGCGTGGTGGGATCCTGAGTTGTAACTTTCCTTTATGACCCCTGACAGCTAACAGAGACAGGGCTGCTAGGGTTTCCACTCAGCTAGGCAGTAAGCGCATATCTTTCGCGTTTTCGGCATGCTCACAAAACTTTTTTTGTCTTTAATGAATGGCATCCCAAGGTTTAAGAGCTGGATTATCTCGTCACGCCTTAGCTCTGTTTTGCCATTTGCTGATATGTTTGTTGGCTTTTTTTTTCCCCCAGCAGTTTTTTAGTAATCCTTCTTAAATAATGATTATTGTTCAAAATGTGTAATGAAACTCTGACATTGTGAACAAATCATGGGCTGCATTTGCTATCTATTGACAAAGATGTAAAAAACAAAGTGTGTTTTAGGCATCTGTTCTAAAGGCAGCTTTAGAACATCTAAATGCAAACCAGTCGGTGTCATTAGGATTATCCTCATTTCTTAGCTTGCAATGTGCACCACAAGATACTTAATCTCTTGAAGGATGCATGAGAAAGTTTTTTTTTCAGCCAGTACTATTATTGTTATCATAGCTGAGTCTGTTTTGAGTATGTGGTTTTGTCAGTCTGACCTAAAACCAAAACATGGTGCTGGACGTTCTGACTTGTGGAAAATAAAATAGATTAATATGACTTTTCATCATTTAAAAAAGCAATATAACTGCTAATATTAATTGTGAAGATTGTCTTAAGATGCTGAAAAAGAAAAGTTATGTGCTGTTTATGCCGTTGAAGGTTGAAGATCAAGACATTTCAGCAGTGTAAAAATTCAAGAAATTTAGATGGCTCAATTTTAGGACACTTAGACATGTCGTACCTGCAGCATATTTGACATATTACATATTTTTTCATTCATTCACTTTATTTATAAAGCACTTTACAACTGCACCTGCAGACCCAAGTGCTGTACAATCAAGAAACACTTCATTAAAATAACACACAACTTAAAACAACACACATCTTACTAAAACAACCAAGACTAGCCCACCCTCTCAAAGGCTAAAGACAAGTAGCTTTTGATTTCAACTTTAAAAGCATTTAAAGATGAGACCTTTCAAAGTTCCTGAGGAAGACTATTCCAGAGCTTCGGACCCACAACAGCAAAGGCCTGATCCCCTTTTAACTTTAAATGAGTACGAGGGACAGTAAGCAATAACTTATTATTGGATCTTAGAGACCTGGGTGCTTGATGAAAAGCAATGAGCTCAGACTAAAAGCAGGGGCCATCCCATGCACCTCTTTAAAACATACAACAGAATTTGATATTTTATCCTGTAGTTCACTGGTAGACACTTGAGAGAAGCCAAAATAGGAGAGATATGATTACTTTTCTTAGCATAATGATACCCATAATTTGCGCGAGTGACACCTGCTCAAAGAGCTCAAACTCCTTACACAAGCCGATGACATCTCAGACTCAACTGAAGATGTAGGCAGGCTAGTTCTAATCTTCTCTACTTTTTCCACAAAAAAAGTCTGAAACATTTCACATGCTTCCAATGAGGGGGTCAGGGTAGAACATCCAGTCGGGTTGAGAAGTCTATTAATTAAAAGGGCTGCAGGGGCATTATATTTCTGTGTAAAATAATTTTGCCTTCTCACAGCTGCTTGGTAGTCTGAAAAACACTGCCTCATAAACTGAAGTGAAACCTGTAGCTTATCCTTTCTCCATTTCTGTTCAGCCTTCCTGCATTCCTGCCTCAGAGAACGAGTATAGTTGTTAAGCCATGGAGTTAGATTAAGTTTTTTGCATCAAATAAATTACAGAAATATTGATGACTTTGTTTTTTTTGTTTGTTTTATACCTAAATAGTGCAACGTATCCTGGGAGATACAACTCATAAAATTCATATATCAAATACATTAAAATTTCCTATGGATATGTTTTACTAAAGTCCAGATGATATAAAAGTAAGATGAAATGATTTTTTGCTGATCATTTTCCACTTTTGCATGTTTAAGGGTTAATTGTTTGTTGAATCAATCTCTAATGTCAACATAACAAGAGAAAGAGATTAAGCTGACAAGATTTTTTCAATATCATTTTACAATAAGGTTTAATTTGTTAACATTAGTTAACTACATTAGTTAAGTTGGACTAACAATAAAAAATACTTCTAAAGCATTTATTAAAGCTGCAGTCCGTAACCATTTTTGGTTAAAAATTATCCAAAATAAGTTTTTGAGCAAATAAAAAACCAGCCTGTGTTCAAAACTATCTCCTTACCTTAACCAGATTCACAAAGGGAAGCTTTTAATAACGTGTCCTAATCCGGATGGTACTAGTAAGTTTCCGCAGGAAATTCGAGCATACAGCCGTTCGTCTTTGCGTCACTATGTCACGTCTGTTTACATAAAGAACAAGTCCCAGCTAGTAGGCTATTTCATGTGAGGATGCTGCAGATGGCGGATCATTTAGCTGGAATAATTAAACTTATCATTTTGATGGCGGATTGTAGGATATGACAATTGAACTTTAGAGATTAGACTGTACAGAAATTGAAATCTACAGGTGATGCTAATACACACTAAATACACATAGTCACGCAATGCTGATGTTGTTAACATTAATAATTTGAGAACAAAGTATAACAGTAATAATAATTTGCCCGGTTTGATGTGATATGAGCTAAGCGATCATTAGATTTAATCACCATTGGTAGTGCAATTTATTGTAATGCTTTTTTTCTCAGTTGGTCAAAACAAAAGTGGCAGACATGTTACTTACTTGTTCAGATGACATTTTCCGCTGAAAAGTCTCATTTTGGTCATACTTCCAAGACTACAATCTGTGATTCCGAAGTACAGTATCCACACCGGTGCGGTGACTGACAGCAAACATTCATCTGCGCTGAGGAGCCTTGCCGATACACAACCCACGTAAAGATGATAATTCCTCAAATAACTGCAATTGCAGCTTTCAAACAGAGATGGCAACAAAGAGGCAAAACTTACGGACTGCAGCTTTAATCTTAGTACATGTTAATTTACTACTGCATTACTAAAATCAAAACTAACATTAACAAAGATTAATCAACAATGTAACAAATACTGTATACTGCTCATTGTTAGTTCACGTCAGTTAATACATTAACATTTACCAAAGTCCCTTTAAGACAAGTAATTTCACTCGACGGCCATTTTTGAAACGCCTCTCGGGCATCCTGGGCATCATGCAGCTCTTATCTCTTTGAATGGGGAAACATTGAATTCTCCAAAACTATTTGCCAACCTTACGATTACATTTCATATTTGAAATCACCAATGAAATCTGACAACAACTGTCTCATAAATGTTTTTCCAAACTCTCGAATCATGACAAAAAAACTATTTTTCAGGCTGGATCAAGCTAATGCGCATGCGCAGACCTAAATGCGCGTCTCTTGTGCCTCATTTCGGAGGCACGAGTCTGACTGTTTCTATAGAAACCGGTGCTTCTAACAGCCGCTGCAGTGACTAGATGACTTTACCAGTTGGCGATTGCTTCTTATTTAGAAGGGGGACTTATTCCGCCATATTGCGCATTACACTTTTTCCCATTCAAAACAATACAAGTGACACGTCTTGTGTTATTCTATAGTCTTTGACGTTTACTAATGGGACCTTATTGTTAAACATTGCCATTTTTTCTTACTGTTCTACTGTTCTCTTTTGTTTATCCGCTATTGTTGTGCACCCTGCAGGAAAGCATTTTCTGATGTATATTTATCAGGTTAAATGCTGCGATGCTGTCACCTCTTTGCTTGAAGGCTGCCGCTGTTGTACATCAGTTACCCTACTAATGAGCATTGCTACACAAGACAAGCCTTATCTTAGATTTATGATGAGAATCTTAAGTATTCCTATGCCACACACCCCCTGCAGTTTACTAATGTTTATTTACCACTGGGAGCCTGTTAGATTCAGATAGCAACAGATGTGTTGTGCTTGTCAATGCACTGTTTCTTTTTCTGAACTCCAGACAGACAGTAAAATGCTGACCTTTCTGTTGTTTTCTGGGGTGCCCATGAAGGTTTTTTGATTGTAAGACCAGAATCATGTTGTTGATGCAAAGTTCAGTCTGATATTTACTGAATCGTTACCCAAGAGCAATATGTGCTCTGAACAAGAAATCTTTGTTCAGCAGTGGATTATATTTTTATATTGAGTGTCAAGAGAAAAGAAATATACATTTCTAATAGATGATGTCTCTATGAGCTTTGGTGAGACACTCACAAAGGTAGTCTTTATTCTTAAAACGAAAAGATGTTTACATGCTCCACAGCTATTGGAATGGTATACATATAATATTTTTGTTCATGTAAAGGCAGTCAGTTATGGATCTTATATGACTATTATAAGTTAAGTTTTATTACTCACCCTCATGTCATTCCACAACCGTAAGACCTTCGTTCATCTTCAGAACACAAATTAAGATATTTTTGATCAAATCCGATGGCTCATTGAGGCCTGCATTGATTGACCAGCAAGATAATTAACACTTTTAGATGCCCAGAAACCTACTAAAAACATATTTAAAACAGTTCATATGATTCAAGTGGTTCAACCCTAATGTGATAAAGTGACGAGAATACTTTTTGTTCGCCAAAAAAAAAAAAAAAAAAAACTATATCTAGTGATGGGCAATTTCAAAACACTGCTTTGAAGCTTTGCAGATCTTTTGCTTTGAATCAGTGGTTCGGAGTACCAAAGTCACATGATTTCAGTAAACAAGGCTTCGTTACGTCATAATTGTTTCGAAATTTCAAGTTCATGCAACTTTGGCAGTTTGATACGTGATCCAAACCACTGATTCGAAACAAAAGATTCATAAAGATTTGAAGCTTCATGAAGCAGTGTTTTGAAATTGGCCATCACTAGATATTGTTGAATAAAGTTATTTTGTTATTTTTGGTGCACAAAAATTATTCTCGTCACTTTATAATATTAAGGTTGAACCACTGTACTCACATGAACTGTTTTAAATATGTTTTTAGTAGCTTTCTGGGCATTGAAAAAGGAAATGATCTTGCTGGCGATGCAGGCCTCTCTGAGCCATCAGATTTTATCAAAAATATCTTAATTTATGTTCTGAAGATGAACGAAAGGTCTTACGGGTGTGGAATGACATGAGGGTGAGTAATAAATGAGAGAATGTTCATTTTTGGGTGAACTAACCCTTTCAGCCTGAGTGTGTTTGTTTCTTGTTTCTCTAAATATCTCCATTATTTAGTTCTGTATGTTTCTCTTTTCTCCCTCTCTTGCAGTCCAGCCCCATATTACTAAGCTAAGGAATGTGACGGCTGTTGAAGGCAGTGCTGCTATGATCTCCTGCAAGGCTGAGGGTGAACCTTTGCCCGAAATCTCCTGGAGGAGAGCAAGTGATGGGCACAGCTTTTCAGATGGAGATAAGGTACAATTTGATTCTTAGAGATAGTAAATAATGTAAAAATCTGTTAAAAAATTTGGGGTTGAAAAGATGCTTTAATGTTTTTTAAAGAAGTCTCTTCTGCTCACTAAGGCTGCATTTATTTGATAATGTTGTGAGATATTATTACAATTTAATTTAATAACTGTTTTCTATTTTAATATATTTTAAAATGTAATTTATTCCTGTGATGGAAAAGCTGAATTTCCAGCATCATTACTCAAGTCTTTAGTGTCACATGATCCTTCAGAAATCATTCTAATATGCTAATTTAGTGCTCAAGAAACTTTTTTTTAATGTACATTTTAAGCAGTTGTACTGCTTATTGTTTTGGGGAAAATCAAGATACATTTCTGTCAGGATTCTTTGATGAAAAAGTTTGAATATTTATTTGAAATAGAAATGTTTTGTAACTGTTAATGTCGTTTGTCACTTTTGATCAGTTTAATGCTTCTTTGTAAAACTAAATTTCTTTAAAAAAAAATCTTACTGACAAACTTTTGAATGGTAGTATATTGTTTTCATGTGGCGAGTGTACATGTGATGCTGTCATTAGTTTGGGACAAAAAGAATTTTATTTTCATGTACACTTCTTATAGAAAACACATAATAATGAATCACTTAAAAGGATAGAATTTTAAAGTTTGTATGGAATTCATACTTAAAAATCTTGTTGATTAAATGATTAATTGTTGCAATTGTAGCACGCCCACTGTCCAGTTGGCAGTACTGCAGTACAATCTATGTGACAGAAATAATGAGACAGTCAAAGTTGTGTTGCTGTTCAAAGTTGAGCCGCTCTAGTAATGACAGTCTCTTCCTCGCGGCTCACGTTACCATAGCAACCCTGGATCACACACCGTCCCGCCATACTTTCTACTCAGGATATTTCATGTCGTAAGTCCAGCATTGTTGTAACAATTATAAAGAAAATAATCAACAAAGAGAAGCAGATATTACCTGCATTAAGACCTATATGATCAATTGTGAGGAAATGGTACATATACATATAATCACATGTGACCAAACATTCAGGGTGTCACACAATAATGGCAGATGTTAAGTCATAGCAACTTGGCATTTTAAGTTTAGTGAATACGTTGCAATACATGCAAACTGTTGACATTTTTTAAGTGCTGTGAACATCTACTGTAAGTTTTCATTGTGTACCATAATCAAACTATTTCCAAGAACACATGTATGTGTATTTGCAGGTTTTCAACCACCATTTCCTCTGAGTCACTAAACAGTATAGCATTTTGCCAGCACATTAACTGCCAGATATGTGAGACGTTCAGTCTTTGCTCACGCCCACTGTAATAGTCACGGACATTAAAGGATATAATAGACTAGCACACAGAGACACAGCCCTGAGGCACGCTTAGTCTGTGTACTGGTTGAAGGCTGAAGAAGGCTTTCTGTGCTCCAATAATGCTCTGCATTTCCTACCGGCATGCTCGGTGTCTGCGTTGAATACGAATGCGGCCTGCAGAATGGCAAATGCGATTGCAGTGGCCAGCCGGGAAAGATGATGGGAACAGAAACTGTCAAAGATCATTAGAATTCCGTGAAAGGTGGGTTGTTGGCGTCAACAATAGAGGCAAACGGAGCCTGACTCCAGGGAGGAACTGTGAAAAGACTCCCCATCACAGTTAATCTAGCGAGAGCTGCTCGGGTAGCGATTAGAATAGCCTGCGTGGCTGGGAAATGAAAGAGGATTCATACAAAGAGGTGTAGGAGAGCAGCGACGCTTGCCGCCACTCAATATGAACAAAATGAGTTTGATTTAAGCTGCTCTTACAGAGGTGTGGGGATGTGGAGGTAAGGTAGGGGAGTTAGTCTGGTACAATTACATAGGGGCCGGGACAGAACCTGTGCTCTGAATTCAGAAGTTGCAAACAATTGATCGGGGATTTTACTCTCAATACTTAAAGTAAGAGTTCAAAATGGACACCAATTCACTGCTTGGAAGGCGTTGAATGGTGGAACTATGCGGTGAGAGATTTGACATTTGGCGCTTAGCACAGCCCATGGGGGCCAATTAACAGCTTAGAATGATTTGTCTCACTCTAGAGGTGTCTACATGTGGAAAAACCAAATGAAACACTGTGAACATTTAAAAGAATACAGCTACATCCAGTTTTTCATGGTTATATGGTTTCTTGCTGATTGAAGGACATTTATGGTCTGGTTCAAGATTATCTGAGCTGGTTTCCATTAGTTAGCTGCAGGGATGAACTATAACTGCAGTAATATATAGCTATGATTATAGCATAAGTATAGAATGGGATTCTGCTCGGAAAACACATACAAAAATAATCTAGGTGGGTACGTTTTTTATAATGTTTTTCAAAGACATCTCTTATGCTCACCAAGGCTATATTTATTTGATCAAAAATACAGTAAAAATTTATATTGTGAAATACTATCACATTTTAAAATCTGTTCCTTAAATAAATCATTCTTTAAAAAAAAGTTTAAAAGAACAAAATGTATTTAAAATATATATTTTTTCTAACAATTTAAGTCTTTACTGTCACATTCGAGCAATGTATTGCATTTTTGCTGAATTATATAAATCAAATTTCTTTAAAAAAATAAATAAATAAAAAATACCAACAGCACCAAACTGTTTGAATGGTAGTATATGTTGTATATAAATTACAGTGCCCTCCACTAATATTGGCACCCTTGGTAAATATGAGCAAAGGCGGCTGTGGAAATAAATCTGCATTGTTTATCCTTTTGATCTTTCATTCAAAAAATTCAAACTTCTAACCTTTCATTGAAGTAAAGCAATCGAAAATGGGGGGAAATAAATGTTTTATGTTAAATAAATAAATGTTGGCCATCCTTTTCCCAAGATAACAGCTCTGAGTCTTCTTCTATAATGCCTGATGAGTTTGGAGAACACCTGACAAGAGATCAGAGACCATTCCTTCATGCAGAATCTCTAGATCCAACCATACATATAAACTATTAACTACAATTTTTCACTTAAAGGGGACCTGTTGTGCCCTCATTTACAAGATGTAAAATAAGTCTCTGATGTCCCAAGAGTGTGTATGTGAAGTTTTAGCTCAAAATACCCCACAGATTAAAATTAAAATTGCCACTTTTTGGGGTTGAGCAAAAAACGCCATTTCATTGTGTGCCCTTTAAATGCAAATGAGCTGCTGCGCTCGGCCTAATAAGAGGGCGAAGCTTCAAAAGCTCGTTCTCCCCTTTCAGGATTCAGTCAGGACACACTATGATGTCAGAAACTGCGAATATATGCTGCATGGAGATAGAACAGGTATAGTTTCGTTCAATTACGGTTATAACGTATATTGTCTTCTTGTTTTTATCCACTATATTAGTACAAGCCAGTTTACCAATGAGATTTATAACATTTATTGTACTTCACACAGTGCAAGTGTGCATTAATAAACTCAAACTAAATAAAAAAGGTATTCGGTAGGATTAAAAATGTAGAATAAGGTCATGTAGAATAAGGCATTAATATGTGCTTAGTAAGTAATAATAATAATAAATAGCCAATATTATAATTGTAATGGATGGGAACGGGACAAGGAGTTGGAGATCCACGTGCAGGCTTTATTCATAAGAAGAGCGTAGTCAAACAGGCAATAGGTCGATCACCTGTGTCAAAAACACAGGCAATGGTCAAGACAGGACAAGGAACAGATGGAATGCAAACAAAGGGCTAAACAATACTCAGCAATGTGTGTGTGTTTGAGTGCAGCTTATAAAGTGTCACTGATGGGAAACAGGTGTGAGTGTGTGATTGGGTCGTAGATGGGGAATTGTGAGAAATGTCCATATGATGACAACAGAACACGGACCCAGGGCACATGTAACAATAGTAATAATAGTAATATTTTTTTCTAATTTTAACTTTTTAATTAAAATGTACCTTAAATATGAAACTAAAGTGCCAGTATGTGGCAGCAAGTCACTGTCTTAATGAGTGAGTGAGTCAACGATTTGTTCAAATGACTGATTCATTCAGGAACGAAGCAAGTGACCATCTTAATTTTAATCATTAAACTGATTTGTTCTAAACGCGGATTCAGTCAGTATAACAAAAACATTAATGTTGCACAGGGGCTCTGTTCTGCTGTTCATAATTTTGTAATTTTTGTAATTTATAATTTTCAAAATCTTGTAATTTAACGACATTTTTCTCATAATTTAACGAATTTGTTCTCGTAATTTAACAACTTTTTTTCTCGGAATTTAATGACTTTATTCTCAACATTTTATCTCGACTTTTTTCTCGAAATTTAATGTTTTTTTTCTCGTAATTTAACAAGTTTATTCTCAATATTTTATCTTGACTTTTTTTATCGAAATTTTACAACTTTAATCTCAAGATGGAACTAAAAGACCCTAAAAAAAAGAAAGTGTTACCAAATTATTTATTTTTCTGACTGGGCCACCCAAAAACGTCTTGGTCCTTAAGTCAAGTCCATCTTTAATCAGCTGGTGTTTTGTTTTTCCATGTGGACCACTTTGGACCATGTTCCAAAAAACAGCTTTCTTGTCTTAAAGAAATAGTCAACTTAAAAATGGCTTTCTTTCTTATGCAGAGCACATAAGGTAATTTTCTTAAGAACACTCTGGTCTACTCTTTTCATATAATAAAAGTGAATGCAGAGAGGTTGTCAAATGACAAAAAACACACGATAAAAGTATCACAAATGTAGTCCAAATGACTGGTACACCTTAAAGTCTTCTGAAACCATTTGATAGATTAGTGTGACGAACAGGCTTAGTTTTAAATTATTCACTGAAATTCTTGACATCCAGCCTATTTTTCCATTGTGTTCATGATGAAGTAGTGAGTTCATGAGAAAAGTAGTATTCAGTTCAAGAATGAATAAATCTTTTGAATCAGATCCTTTCAATGTATTGGTTGTTCATGAAAATGGTCTCAATGATTTGTTCACAGATCGAACTGATCCAGTCCCTGAGTTCAACCCATTGACTCATTGATCTGGTATCATTGAATACTGACATAAAACTATTGTATATCTTCAAAAGACTTGAAATACAGTGCACAAACCATATGGGCCACTTTTATGATACTTTTATGATGCTTTTATGATGCTTTTCAATCTTTTTTTTTTTTAAGCTTGAATGCTTTTCATTGTAATTGCATAGAAAGTCAGTCTTCAGAATTTCTTTTGTGTTCCAAAGAAGAAAGAAAGTCAGATGGGTTTGGAATGACATGAGGGCTAGTAAATGATGACAGAATTTTCAGTTTTGGGTGAATTATTCCTTTAAGCTGGTGTGACCTGTTTCTTTCAGCAGAGAGCGTCTGGAAAATGGGTCTGGCTGCTATGATGCATGTGTCAGCATGAGTACGGAGATTAGTGACTGACTGAGGGCAATTTTGGTCAGCTCAGATGATGAGCAGGGTGTTGAGACAGGAAGACAGGCCTCAAAACTGTCATCATGCACTGCCTCTCGTTAACCACACTACTGCGCACTCTCACTAATCAAAACTGACACCGCCACACATCCCTCTACTGCTTATTATGCACTGAACGCTTCAGAGGGCAGTGGGAAAAACTGAAGAGTTGATTTACATCAGAGCGGTGTTGTGGTCTGCGAAACTGAATTCTGTGTGATGTCTGCTCAACTTCTTTGCTTTTAAAATTAAGGTTAGACAGTCTGAGATCTATGTTTGTAAGGGTGTCTGACTGTTTTGCATCCTTTAGAGACAGACAGTGCACTGAGTGATAATAATCTATTGTGGGACCATGCCGTCCTATGGCCTTCATACACTTTCACAGATTTCTTTTCCCTTTTTTGGTTCAAAAAAGCCTTGAGGATGAGTTGAATTTGAAGCTGTAGAAAATAGAAGTTCGGTATATTCTAAAAGTATTCAGTTTTTCAAAAGTGAAATGTAACATGATTACATGTAAGCATTTTGGAAAGTTTTACATATGTAGCAACATGCATCATACAGATTAGCAATCTCCTCACAAAGGGACATTTCTAATCATTTCAATAGAAGTTGGCATTATCATGTTGCTTAGCTAACGATGCACTACTCTAAGCATAATATCATTATATAATATTTTTCTAAAGAAGTCTCATTTGCTCACCAAATTTTATGAAATCATTTTATGAAATACGATCAGAAATCATTCTAATGTGCTGATTTGGTGCTCAAGAAACATTTCTTCTTATTATTACCAATGTTGAAAAAAGTTACTTAATTTTGTGAAAACCACAATACATTCAGGATTCTTTGATGAATAGAAAGTTTAAAAGAACAGAGTTTATTTTATAAATGTCTTCACTATCACTTTTGAACAAATTAATGCATCCTTGCCGAATAAAAGTATGAATTTCTTTTTAAAAAAATCGTACTGACCCCAAACTTTTAAAGAGTAACCATCTTGGATTGGTTTTCTTCACACTTACTGTAGCTTGGGGTGGCATTTTCTGCTAATTTCATGCTGCTTTAGAAATTTTCTACAAGAAGGTGTCTTTGAAGGCGGCATAATTACGCTTCCAGAAACAGCCTTTATGTTGGTAGCATGCTTATCATGCCTTAAAAGCCTGCCTACATAGGCAGCTTGCTTTGGCACAGAGCCTTTATGCATAATATCACCAACCCTTATGCTAATGAACTATATTACAACTTCTATTTGTTGAAAACTGTTGTCAATATTTTATAAAAGCACTTTTATATAACATAGTTTTTCTTATAACTGTGTCTTATAGCTTTATGTTCTTTATTTAGAAGGAGTAGTACATGACACAGGTTGGAAATGGTTCTGTACTCACTTACCGTGAGAAATTTTTATCTGATCAATTTTTATCTGGTCAAAAACAGGTTAAACACTTGAAGTATGTTAAAAACTACACCCTTCCCTCCCATAAATCCCTTATAAACTCCCTGATTTGAATCTGTCCTTGTGAGTGAGTCAATTGTAAAATCCCCACTTCTTGCTATTACACGATTTTATATTTAATCCTACAACCTTGACTCTCTAATTATCAGGTTTATATGCTTTTCAAATAACTGAAGCATGTGATGTTTTTTCAGAGTCCAGACGGCCGTGTGGAGGTGCGAGGCCGTTATGGTGAATCCATGCTGACTATTGTTGGAGTCAGGCTATCTGACTGGGGACGTTTTGACTGTGAGGCTCTCAGCAGAATTGGTGGACATCAGAAAAGCATGTTCCTGGATATTGAGTGTGAGTGGTCTAAATGTTCTATCCAGGGTGGAGAAAAATTCTGAATTAAAGAATTTATGAGCTGGAATTTGAATTGAATTGGTCACAGCTGACAGTAAACTGAATTGGTATTTGAATTGGAGTGACAGGAAGAGGAATTTAAAGAATGGCATTTCATAAATAATTACATGATTAAAACATGCCTATTCATCACTTTTAATTTAATAATAACAATAAAAATAATAGTTTTTATTTATTCATTCATTCTGTAAAGATCCATTAATTACCCATTTACTAGGGGTGTAACGATACCCTCATGTCACGATTCAATACATTTCGCAATACTGAACTCACGATACAATATTATTGCAATACTCCAAGACATATGGTAAAAGGATAACAAAAAATGTACTGTTGATTAAAATGCTAAATTTGGTATTACATTGGGGGTGGAAATGAATAGGCTTGGACTTGGTGCTGGTAACTCAATGCACAGAACAGAATAAAAATATTCAAACGCTGAAACACAGATTTATTTTAGTTGAATATGCTTGCACTCTGTCACTGACTAGATATATTTAAAATAGCGTAGGCCACTTTTTACTGGTTACGTAAGACAAATATTATTCCCACATTATTATTATACATTATATTTGACATTATATATATATATATATATATATATATATATATATATATATATATATATATATATATATATATATATATATATATATATATATATATAGGGCCCCAAATCAGCTTCAGGCTCCAGAGGGTTTTTCATTTTGGGTGAACTATGCACAACACATATTGTAAGTATGATACAATATTGTTGCACTTTTGTATTGTAATATATTGTGACATGTTATATTGTTACACCCCTACCATTTACAATAACATTTCATTTAATTTTAATTCTACTTCCTAAAATTCAAATTCAAATTACAATTCTGTATCATGTATCCTTCAGTATCCTTAGAACCAGTGACAGCAGCAGGGTAGATACTGTATATATCTCATAATGGGGTGCACTGGAATGGACCGTCTAGCAGGGTTGCTAATATACCCCTTCATTGAGTCTCAATCCGTCACCGATGTGACACTGTGGGCTGCATCAATCTCTTTAATGGAAAAAATGGGTGTGATTGTGTGTGTGCTTTTCCTCTATGTCTGTGTATGTGTGTGTCTGCCGGTGTATGTGGGTGTAAGACTGAGAAATCGTAGACAATGCAGCATTTCCCAATATCACGATGTCTCACACCCTCAATGCCTCATTGGGTCTCTCTTTCATACTGCCAAATGAAATCTTTTACCACCCACTGTATTGTGGGAAAATAGGGGGTTTGAGGTTATGTGGGCTGTTTTGAAAAATTAAAGGAAACCTGCGAAAAGTGGCCATGCTTCAGATTGAGTTTGATTAGGAGCCCATTTTACCCAAGTGAAAGTGAACTCCATGATAAAGTGTTCGGTTAACTCGTACGTGGAAGCTCTTACGTGCTTGGTACATGCTCGGATTTAATTTAGACTTAGGGCAGCTAATCTTGAATGAGTTTTTGATGGATCACTGTTAGAAGAGCTTGGTGTGCCATTGCTGAGTACTCTTTTACCGTTCTTTCACAGATGCACCAAAGTTCCAGACCAACCACACAATATATTTCTCGTGGGAAGGGAACCCGGTCAACATTAGCTGTGATGTTATGTCTAACCCTCTGGCTACAATGCTGTGGAGACGGGAAAAGTTGACCATCCCCAGTGAGGGTGCCGGAAACATGCGAGTGCACAGTGCCCCCGGCAAATCGCTCCTAGAGGTAACCAACCCACTGCTGTCAATTATTTTCACTCCTATTGGATCTTTGTGTTTGCTCAACTAATCTCCTCATGAGTTTTGATGAAGATAGGAAGACCAAGGGAGTTAGACACTAATAGCATATTTGCTTTAGCCAGTTGCTGGCATGTCATAATGCAAACAAGTAGTTAGTAAATTTAAATTTACATTTATTACATTTTACTTCCTAAAATGTTAAATTAAAATGTTAGTAATCATTTTGTTTTTTTAAAAAACAAAAGTGTTTATTACTTTTATTTATTACTTTTTTTATATTTGGCTATTAATGCTGCCATAGGTTTGTTAAAAAAGCTAAATTAATAATCAGAAATACTGAAAAAAGATATAATGAAATAATATAAAATTTCATAAAAATATAAATTAATGAAAATATCTTTTGTGTTACAAAAAAGTGTATTACAGTATTTGCTACTGATCATGCAGTTTATGTAAATATTAATACATTTAATGTACATTTTTTGCATGATAAACAATTTTGGTGCTGTGTTGGATCACCTCTATATTATAATGTAAAATCTGAAAACATCTTTAGCTGAAATATTCAAGGCTACAGGTGTAGCAAGCTAGAAAAGTATTGTCTGCAGTGAATATTATTTGCAGTGATACAAGCAGATTCGTCTTTCTTTTGTGACCTCATCTGACGTAGACAAGTCATCTGAATTCTGACAAGACTCAACAACACTTCACTTCTCTGGAAACGGATGTGTCCTCAGCACAGGGTTCACACGCGTCCTGGAAAATACCTAGAAAATGAGAGAAAATGTACCATTCTTTTTTTGAAAGAATTACTCCATTGACTCAATCATTAAGTCCATTATTTGCTTGCAGTGTTAGTTCAATTTTAAAAGTATCTTTCTTTTTTTTTTTTTTTTTTTTTTTTCTATTTAAAATTTAATATGCATTTTAAAACTTTAAAATAGCATTATGAGCAGAGCATTATTTAGAAAATTGTGACATATTGTGTTGATATTATATTAATACATTAGATTACTAATGATTGTAATGTTTGTGTCATTTTATTAAATAGTTTGTTAATAAAATATGCATATGCTATCACATAATTTAAGATCAATATAGAAAGTGTGCTTTCCAACAAAGAAAAAATGACAAAGAAGTACAATGAATGAATACTGTCGAGAATAAAGTAAATTAAAACAAACATATAGTTTTTAAGACTTCTGGAAAGAGGAGTATATTGCTTTAGGTTGTGAATCTGGGATTCTTGTCTTTTATTCCAATTCTAAAGAAATGTAAAATGTCCTAGAAGTGTCCTGGAAAATGATCTTTGAAAAGGAGTGGGAACTCTGCAGCAGTTATGTTTACTGAGCAATATTTGTGTCACATGAACACAAGAACAACAAAGCAACAATATCTCATGTCATTAGACGTATAAAATGACAAGCATGCGAAACAAGAAAAATGTACAGTGTGATCACGTTGTATGTGTATGTATGTATGTAATGCATGTATGATCACGCTAACGCATTTTCCTCAGGTTACCCCGATGTCAGACAGAGATTTTGGCCGTTACAACTGCACAGCCAGAAACAACATTGGGATGCGCTTCCAGGAGTTCATCCTAGCTCAAGCAGGTGAGTGTTTAGAACAAAAAAAATTACTGTGTTTGCCAGTGTATTAGCTGCATTTTATTTTCAATGTTGAAATACTTTCTTTTAATCCCAGTTTAACATGTAGAGACAACAACATATAGGTCACTCTGATTCAAATCCAGACACTTCATCTTTAAGGCTTAAATGGATTTTAGGCACATTAGAAGTCCCAACCAGTCTTGCTCTTGTCAAAGCCTGTCCACGTACATGTAATCTCCTTACAGAGCTCCTCAGCAGATAATAATGACTTTTGTATCAGGCTGAACAGCAGCGTTAAAAGTAAACATGCTTTGGCTTTCAAACAGCCAACAAAAACATGTTTCAAGTTACTCAAGCTTTGAATAGCTTATGGCAGAAGCCTTTTCAAATATAAGGCAGATCACTCTGACGGATTGTTGTCCACTGTTGTTGTATTTTTTGTGTTTAGCACAATGAAAACACATGTATGTCTGTGTGTGTCTGTGCTTGTCTTTGTTGTAGCCTCTTTCATACCTCGTACTAGCAGACAGGCAAAGGTGGAAGTGGATTTTGTGGCACGACTTCCCTTTTCTGTCTGTCTTAGCATCTCCTCCCATATGTCTCACTCTGTCCCACTGTCTCTCTCACTGGCACTTCCTCTCCATGATCCTCTAAAACACACACCTAATTTGTTTCTCTCTGTCTTCCTACTGCCTCTCCCTGTTTCATTTACTATTTCTCTCTCCATCAGCCATCAGCAGTCTGGCTCTCCCATTCTCGGATGCTTGTTATTCAGAACAGTTTGTGTTTTCTGGCTTGGCAGGGCAAAAAAAACCCAAAACCAAAGCATGAATGATTGCAAAGATGGTCCGAAACTGTGCCATACTGCCTACAGTTCATGCGTGAGAGGTTTAGGCAGGGTACAACATGTTTTTGTATCAGATTGGCAACATCATTGTTTGTGTTACCTGAGGACTGTGAACTAACATTGGTGTCTCTGTTGTGAAAAAGCCTACATGAAATCATTCATAAAATCTGATGTATCCACACAGCTAGTACTTGTGTTTATCAGTTATTTTGGCTATAGTTTTCAGCTATCAATAAGAGTATCTCTGCATTTTACACGTTTATATTTAAACCTATTGTGTGGCTGGATTTAAGCTTGTCCCCCACAATCAGCTGAAAATATTTTTAAAAAATTATAGATAACTTTTGTGGTATTTAAAGCTGTTTTCAAGCCTTTAGAGGGAGACCAATTAAAGGATTATTTCACCCCAAAATGAAAATGATTTCATTTATTACTCACCCTCATGTCGTTCCACACCCGTAAGACCTTCGTTCATCTTAGGAACACAAATTAAGATATTTTTGATGAAATACGATGGCTCAGTGAGGCCTCTATAGACAGCAATGCCTTTGAACTTCTCAAGATCCAGAAAGGTACTCAAAACATATTTAAAACAGTTCACGTGAGTTCAGTTAATATTATAAAGCAACGAGAACTTTTTGTGTGCCAAAAAAACTAAATAACGACTTTTCAATGATATCTGAAATCATGGTCGAATTCAAAACACTGCTTCGAATCTTTTGTTTCGAATCAGTGATTCGGAGCACCAAAGTCACGTGATTTCAGCAGTTTGGCATTTTGACTCGCGATCCGAATCACTGTTACAAAGTGTTTTGAAATCGACCATCAGTAGATATAATTGAAAAGTTGTTATTTTGTTTTTTTGGCACACAGAAAGTTTTCTCATGACTTTATAATATTAAGATTGAACCACTGAACTCACATGAACTGTTTTATATGTTTTGAGTACCTTTATGGATCTTGAGAAGTTCAATGGCATGCATTGCTGTCTATGTAGGCCTCACTGAGCCATCGGATTTCATCAAAAATATCTTAATTTGTGTTCCGAAGATGAACAAAGGTCTTATGGGTGTAGAACGACATGTGTGTGAGTAATAAATGACATTATTTTTTTTTATTTTTGGGTGAATTAACCCTTTAAACTCAAGTCAAAATACTGCTGTATCGATAGTTCTGATACAGCCTGATATATGTATTTATTTATCACTTTTTATTATTATTATTGTATTTAATCTCACATTAAACACTTTTAACAGTAACATTTCACAATAAGGTTTCATTTCTTAAGATTAGTTGTTAGTTAACATGAGCTAACAGTGAATAATACACAGCATCTTAGTTCATTTTAATTTCTACATTTACTAATATATTTTTAAAATTTAAAGTTGTGTCTGTTAATATCTGTTTATGCACTGTGAACATGAACATAAACATTTTTATTAACTAACATTAACTTAGATTAATAAATGCTGTAAAAAATATGTTAACTAAATGCATTAATGAGACTTTACTGTAGTTTTACCCTTTTAACATATTGCTTTACAAAAACATATTGTTTTTATATAAGCAATAAATAAGCAACGAAAGGCAGCGTGTTACCATGATTTTACCATGGATTTTAGGTAGTAAGAATACCTTTTGATTGTAGCTAAATCACTCCGTTCTGGCTTACGATTTCCTTTGAATTTTTATTCTGTTTGCTTATGTTTCAACCTTCATTGGAATCATGTATTTTTCATAAGATGGCAGTACAGTGCCTTTTCTTGCTGAGTGTGTTTGTTGACTTAAAAGTCTTTCGCTGAGGGAGTTTGGGTTGTAAGACACTGAAAATAGCTCTATAACTGTGTTTTCTACCCCACAGAAAGACACACAACCAGTTCCTTTGATACGCTCAGAAACGGTGACCTCGGCACATAAATGGAGTCGTTTGTTAGTCTCTCTTCCCCTGACCCATAATTTCTCTGTCACAGATGTTCCCTCAAACCCTTACTCTGTTCGGCTGAGCTCGGTGGCACAGCGCGTGGCCACAGTTACCTTCACAAAGCCAGACTCCCATGGCGGTGTACCCATCAGTTACTACCTGGTCAAATACAAAGACATCAGCTCACAGGACTGGAAGGATGTGAAATCACAGGGGACGCAGAGTAAGTGCAATGCTTCTCCACTGCTGTGTTTTATCAGTGCTGATGTTAAACCACCAAATTATACTGTCACTGAAACAATTAAAAATTCCTTACCAACCCTAAGCTTTTGAAAGGTACTGTAGTTCCATAATACACAAAGATTAATTATCGAGGAGTATCCTGTCATGAAACTCCAAAATGACAAAAAAAAAAAAAACACCTTTGTAGTCCGTTTCAGCTTCAGCAGGAATATACAGTAGCTCACAAACTGGCTTTTATTATAGTTTCATGTTGAATTTTATCATCAGACTTTAGCTTGACCCTTCAGCCTTCATTCTCACTACATTCAAATGCACAGAATTGCCCAAAATTTCAGTCCATACTGGCTTCAAGCGCCAAAAGAGAAGAGTGAGAAGAGCTCTGGGAGATACAACTCCAGTCCAACCTAAACTTACAGTGCTTCAATCGATTTTCTCTACCTACATCACCCAAATGGGTTCTGCAGGAACTTTAAGAACACATTACACAGTCAGATAACCCAGTTAGGCTACTTCATGGACTCTAAACTAATATACATAATCCTGAAAAGGCTAGTTTGCCAAGAGCATGACTAGAGAAAGAAATCATTTGTAACCATGTACATTATTTAGGAGACCGGTTGAGTATGTTCATTGAATAATTTCCATCTCTCTGTCTTTCTCTCCTACAGCAATCGTGTTGCTCACTAACCTTGAGCCCAACACGACCTATGAGGTGAGAGTAGCGGCGGTGAACGGAAAAGGCCAAGGAGAGTTCAGCCGCACAGAGAGCTTTCAAACTCTACCCATACGTGAGTGCCCTATGCTTTGACCCTTAAACAGTGTATGTTTGGAAAAACAACCTTCAGCCATTACGCTATTGCAGTAGTATGTTGCTGCCAGCCATTGAGTTAATTAATAACAAGTTATGAATATGAATGTGGACCATTCATACATTGTTTTCTTTTTTCGTCATTTAGGAGAGCCGAGTCCCCCTTCGGTTCAGGGTCAACGAGGGGTGGGGAAGGCGTACCGACTGGGTCTGGTCAAGCAGGACGATGGAGGAATGCCCATCTTGGAATACATTGTCAAATACAAAACAGTAAGTGAGCTGCTCTTAAAGCTGCAATTAACCAGTCTCGCAAGGAAACGTTGCTGTAGCGCTGTTTCAGTGTTTATTCAGTTTATGAAACTTTGCTCTGGTGATTATTTTACCTTAATTCAGAGGATTCATCAAGGCTGTTAGCATTCATGCTTGAATGATGCAGACTACAGGTACAGGTACAACCACTTTATATGGAGATTTTTTTTTTAGTTACAGCACAAAATATAGTACATACATTGTTTTTTTTTTATTAATTTAATACATATGTACAGATGGATGGATGGATGGATGGATGGATGGATGGATGGATGAATGGATGAATGGATGAATGGATGGATGGATGGATGGATGGATGGATGGATGGATGGATGGATGGATGGATGGATGGATGGATGGATCAGTAAACTGCTAAATACCGCTGGTACGTTGACGTGATTGATAAAGGTAATTTGTGATGTAAGAAACATCAGTGATTTCAAATTGTCTTCAGATCACTGCAGTTTTAAAAAGAAAATACTCAGAAATTGTGTTGACTTATGAATTTGCACATGGTTTGTCTTAAAGCATATTAAAAACACCACATACTGTAGACATATGGACAACATTAAAAAAAAAAAAGATTTTCACCACAAGAGGGCTTTAACATGTGCTTATAAGTACTAATAAGCAGCCAGTATCCTAGTAATATGCATGCTAATAAGCAACTAGTTAATAGTGAGAATGGGCCCTAAACTAAAGTATTACCATAATCATGATAATTTTATCATGACTTAATTAGGGGATTTTTAGTTTGTGTCCAGCGAAACAGCATTTTACAAATAGCAATGCACTTCATCATTAACTAGCTGTAGAAAAGCAGCACTAAATGGAATCCTGTGGTTTTGTTGTTTGTTAGTGTAGCGTGTGAGATTGAGCTGGAATACAGAGGGTGTTATTGCTGTAAACACATGGAGATGAGTGGGCGATAGTTTTGGTAATGAGCATGAAAATACATTTCTTTGTTTGAGCCCATGCCCCTTGTTTATGCACCAGCACAAACTGCAGCATGCATAAAAACATGCTTAACCTATTCTGCACAAGATATTTTGTTGTTTTTAGGGCTTTCCTCTCAGTGACAAGTTTTGTGTGTCAGGTGTGACTGCTTTGATGTTTTCTGTGGAACTGGCGTGTGTGCGATAGAGGAGTTTCGGGGGGATCAGGCTTTGCATATATTGTTGATATAGAA
The DNA here is from genome assembly GCF_024489055.1 of Chanodichthys erythropterus. Lineage (NCBI taxonomy): Eukaryota > Metazoa > Chordata > Actinopteri > Cypriniformes > Xenocyprididae > Chanodichthys > Chanodichthys erythropterus. The sequence continues at coordinate 33,548,015 of NC_090234.1, read as the reverse complement.
TGAACTAAAATCACATACACTGTAGGGAAAAGTCAACATTTCCCATGAGAAAAAACAGACTATGAATATAAAAACAGTAATAAGTCAAAGGAAAGTCCCCACCATGATAGAAAAGCAATGTGCGGGGAAATAAAGCCAACAATATATTTTATTCCATAAATATAAAACGTTTTCTTTTTGGGTTACATTTATGATTTGGATTGAAAATAGTCTTTAGTAATTATTATTAGCTTAATGTGAAAACAATAGAATAATGCATATTCTCATGAAAAAAAAAAAATAAATAAATAAATAAAAAAGCAATCTGTTCCAGTTGACTTAAAGAGAAAAATATCCTCTTTTTAATAGATTTATTTGGTTACACTTTTTTTGATATTCCACTTTAGACATCTATAAGAAACTTTGCAACTACATGTCAACTAACTCTCATTAGAGTATAGGCTTTATGCCAAAAGTCACATGAAGAAACAGGAAAACAGGTCTCATTGCATCCGCTTGTCAGAGAAAGTGTTAATGGCAGTACAAACTGATGGTCAGTATCCATGGACTTTTTAAGGAAATCCGCTAACCTAGCTAGTTCTTTTTATTGTTGCCCTTTTTTTTATTTAAATAACTAAATATTAGGAAGAAGAAGAAAAATAAAAAACTTTTAGATATCAATCTACATTGGTTCTGCTCATCTTTGCTCTTTCCATTCAAGGTATTGTGTATTGTTTATATTAATATATTTTATGTGTTTATATTAATATATTGTATATATTAATAAAGCACATAAAAAAGACCTGAACCGGTAACGATGCAACCTGTTTTACAGAATATGTTTGTTTGTTATGCATAACCCCCAATCAGTAGACTATTAGGTTAGGATTAGGGTTAGGATTAGTAAAATTAGTAGAGTTAGTAGAATGTCTAAAGTGGACTGTTGAAGTGTTACCATTTATTTTATTTTAAATTGAGTAACGAAGTGTGACCCTACAATTAGTCTTACTTAATTTAGAACAACAAAAATGTCCATTGATGTGTATTATAGCTCGATCTCGGTTAAATTCTATAAGCTATGTTAAATATGTTTTTTTGTTTTGTTTTGTTTTTTAAAGTATAAAAACTAAGAACACTTTTATTATTTTTGTTTTGCACAATTATTGGCGAATGCAGCCCATTGTTTTAGCATTTAACATTTTGGCACTCCTTTAAGCCTCCTTTTTTTCCCTATGACATTCACAACGATTTCTGCATTTTGCCCCCTAGTGGCAGTCCCGTGGAACTTTCAATTTGGTCGTGAAGCAGCTTTTAACCTCCACTTATTCAACAGTGTAAAATATTATTATAATAATTATTTTGGACATAATTATCTGTAACCACTCATTTTTTAGAAATAGTGTTCTCATCTCACACTAATTGTTTTGATTAGAATACATCATTCCCAGTCAGGCGGTCACATAGAGTCTAGCCACAAAAGTTTAAATATTTCAATGCACCTGAAGCTCAAATCGGAACGCATAAGTTCCACATACACATATTGTTGGAACGCCACACAGTTCCCCTGCTACTCACCATTGGAAATGTATGACTTCCGGTCTGTCGTTTAGAATCAGCATGGTATAAAGTGGTGAAGTGATGATGTATTTTTGTAGGCCAAAACCCGGAAACTTCTTAGCCTTTTAGCACTTCCGGTTCCATTGTCCTGAAGTCAAAGGATTTTTTTGAATGGGTTTTTGGATAAATGCTTGAAATGAGGTCTGTGGTGAACACAAACATAAGATATTTTCATGTTTTATTATACGATATAAAATATATCAGTATTACCCTCTTATGATTTTTTTTAAAAAAGCTTTTACTTGTCTTGTAAAAGGTGGTTGCTAACAAGTGGCTAAATGGGACTACAGAGGTTGACGGGGACATTAAAAGTCATCACGCCGAACAGGTAAACTCATCTACTCACTAGGCCACTTTTACAGCCTCATTGTGTTTAATAATTGCACAATTATTTGAACTATTAATACTCAAACTTTCAGAGAAAATGTTTTTAAACAAAGACTGATAGAGTTGTCAGAAGCTTACACTCTAAAAAATGCTGGGTTAAAAACAACCCAAGTTGGGTTGAAAATGGACAAACCCAGCGATTGGGTTGTTTTAACCCAACTGTTGGGTTAAATGTTTGCCCAACCTGCTGGGTAGTTTTATTTAACCCAACTATTGTTTGAAAATGACTATATGGCTGACTTAAAATGTTCATTTATTAAACATATTAATAAATGTTAATTTTCAAGATATTTTGGGTTCATTTTAAGTAAGCAAGTACAATACTGTATTGTTTAAGTACAATACTGTAATTTTTAAACAATAGTTGAGTTAAGTAAAACTACCCAGCAGGTTGGGCAAACATTTAATCCAACTGCTGGGTTGTTTTTAACCCAGTGATGTTGAAGTCATGCGACTGTGGTGTATTTTGTTTATAGCCTATGTTTAGCTTTTGACTTCTCTCGATTGTATTTATGTTTCAAAATACATCAATTGTTAATTTGTGAAGATTATCACGATGAACAAAAAGTGTAAGAATCATAAGTTATTGTTAGTCACAGACCTTATTTTCTGCAATAATCCAAAAGCTTGTTGGTTTTTGTCGTGGGAACCGGGGTGATGCTAAATTCCGGGTTGGCGTACAAAACTACATAGTTACTTACTAACAGCAAAATAGCCCAATAAAGACAACTATGCCATTTCTTAAATATTAGTCTTAATGCAGTCACATGACTATTTGCAGCCAATATTTGTTAGTAGCATAAAATGAGACACTTCAACAACAAGTAGATCTCACTTTGCGCAAGAGCTGTGCCCTTGAGCGTATCTGCATTCTAAAAGGCCTTGAGTAACTCTGTTTCGCTGACGTCATGGAGTTATATTGTCACCACTGTCTCAATTCATACAGTTTGTCTACAGGTTGTTATTGAGTGCTGTCACACTAACATGTACATTCACCACTGCTCGCTTGCTCTCTCTCCCACAATCCCTCTGTTTGTTTTTCCCCTCATGGGCTTCAACATTTCCTCATTTGCTTCATCTGTGTCTGTCTCAGTATGTTTGGTGATGCCTCGCTTCCTCCTCGACCTTAATAGGGTCCGCTGGAATCTTTTCCTTCTCTTTTATTTGTACTCTTCCCCTTTTTTCTTTTTTTTTTTTTTTATTTCTTTCGCTCTCCCTCTCTCTCATTTGCTCGGTCTCTGATCGCCTGTGCATGTGGAGGTGAGAACAGGGGAAATGGAGATGTCACAGTACGCCTAAGGACTGTCAGCATGTGAAAGGCACATTCAACCATTTAGCCTTTAAAGAGCTGAGGCGTTTTGAAAATGTCAAAATATAAAAGCAGTGAGTTTTTGAAAGCTGTATGTGTGGGCTTAGTTTCAAAATTTTAGCCGGTGAAACAGCCGGCACACACATACATACACACGCTTATTATATTATGCACACACTTGTGCTCAGATGCTCTGCAGGCAGGGACACAAAGAGAATAATGGATGCGCTGGAGTGTTTCTGCTGTAAGTGTGTGGAAAAGTTTGAGGATTAGAGAAAAGCATCTCTTTCTTGTGTGATGCTCTGAGGATGGATGATCAGATGGCCTCTTAATATATAGCCTTATGGTTTGATTTCCATCCATCAGGGAAAAAAAAGATTGATACAAAGTGCCATTTATAAATAAAATAATTCGTAACCTATACTTATATGTACTTATTGTGTTCATATTGTATTGCAAAACACTTTTGCTGCTATTGAAGTTTAAGGGTGGGTTAAGGTGTAAGGGATGGGTCAACGGTGTAATTATAAAAGTAGCTACAGAAATTAGTTACAGATGTAATTACATGCATTGTATCAAATGATTCATTTAAATGTAAGTACGTAGTAGTTAAGGCCACCTTATATAAAGTGGGACTGTAAACACAAAGGCCAAATTCCCTTAATCATCTCTATCTTGTCTTAATGCGTGGTGAGGAGGAAAGATTGAGTGGCCAAAGACTCTGCAAGGATCACAGTTGAAGAATTGCAGAGATTAGTTGAGTCTTGGGGTCAGAAAGCCTAAAATAATATATCAAACAGCATCTGCATCACCACAAGTTGTTTGGGAGGGTTTCAAGAAAAATCCTCTGCTCTCATCCAAAAACAAACTCCAGCATATTCAGTTGTCAGACAAGACTGGAACTTCAAAAGGGACCTGGTCAGATGAAACTTTTAAAAAAAAAAATTGCTTTTGGGCAGCAAACCCAGCAGATGGTCTTGGTGCAAACAAGGAAAAAGTACCCCATCTCTATGGTTAAATAAACTGCTGAATCTTTAATGTTGTGGACATTTTTTGCTGGAGTACCTGGACATCTTGTTCAGATATATGGTATCATGGATTCTAGCAAATACCAACAGATAAAAAAAATCAAAACCTGCTTCTGCTAGAAATCTTATAATGGGCCGTGGCTGAATCTTCCATCAGGACAATGATCTAAAACAAACATCAAAATAAAAACAAAAAATGTGTCACTGAGCACAAAATGAAGCTTCTGCTATGGCCGTCCCAGTTTCCTGACCTGAACTTTATCAAAAAATGAGTGGAGTGAACTGAAGAGAAGAAGCACCAGCATGGAGCTGGAATCTAACGGATCTGGAGAGATTCTGCATGAAGGAATGGTCTCTGATCTCTTGTCAGGTGTTCTCATCAGGTATTATAGGTGAAGACTCAGATCTGTTATCTTGGGAAAGGGATGTTGCAATAATGGCTGCCAAAAATTGTGGCTAACATGAACTAGAAAAAAAAAAAAAACATTTATTTCATAATGAGATTTTCCCCCCACTTTCCATTGCTTTACTTCAATGATAGGTTAGAATGTTGTGAATTTTTTTGAATGAAAGATCAAAAGGATAAACAATGTAGATTCATTTTCAAAGCCCCCTTTAAACATATTTAACAAGGGTTCCAATAATTCTGGAGTTGACTTTATCTAAGTGAATTTACATAGCTAAACAAATGTGATCTGTTTCATTTCACCCCTTGAGGAGAACAATATCCTTTTGCTATTGTTGTAAATAAAACAGCGGGTCTTATTCACTAATTGTGCATTCACACATATGTTTGCAAATTTTTTTACGCAGATGTTCAAAGCCAGATGTTGTATAAAAAAAAGCCAATATTCACACACCTGTGAGCGCTCACATGCAATAACGAGATGTTTTTATGCCAACAAGTTGTCGTGTGTATAAAAAAAATAGTGAGAGCTAATTGTTCAAACAAGTCTTGTCCCCTAAAGCCAAATGTATAGTCATATGCTTAAACTGTATGCTTGTGCATGTTTTATGAAACACTTGTGGTTTTGTGTAGGACAAGGAAGAGCAGTGGATGACAAAACTGGTTCCAGGTGTGAACGATTTTGTGCTGCTGCAACCGCTCCAGTGGAATACGCAGTACGAGGTGGAAATCACCGCCCGCAACGTCAAAGGCCTGTCTGAACCCACCTTTGTGAAGTTCTCCATGCCTCAGAAACCTGATATCACAGGTACACGTACTTCCACAACACATGGAAAGTATTACTCATTTTCATATGACAAATTGAGTCCGATTACCTAAAGTACTTCATCACCCACTCACAACATCTATAGCTGAAATTATATGTCTCCTATTATAATTATATGCTCTGCTACAGTTCAGCACACTTGCCAGTCGCCCACGCTTGATGGAGCTCATGTATTTCAGAATCAGAATCAAACGTGCAGGGTAACGCACTGTAACAAATTCTGTGTCCTAATCAGGAGCGAATTGTCCCTTTCCATTTGGAAAAAGAGATGAGAAAGATATTATCGCTACAAAAAAATGTCTAAAAATGTCATTCACACCAAGAACGATCAATACAAAGATAACTATAGCAATAACTATATTAGCATCCACATCAACACATGTTATTGTTCTGTTTATTATGAGTGCTCACTGCAGTTATGTCATCTGCCACTTTAAATGCTCAAGCTCTTTAAAGCAGAATAGAATCTGATTGGCTATCAATGTTCTTATCGTTCGTCAGATGGAAAAAAATTGTTGTGAAAGTGATTCTTATGATATTCTTCTTCTGTGCCATTATCGTTATATAGATGTGGTGTGTACTCAATTCTTTTACATTTAGAATGATTTTTACAACTATATTTTTATTATTATTGTTAATAGTTATCATCCTTGGTGTGAACGGGCCCTACAGTAACTATCCGTCTGTCAGTACCTCCATATCACTGTGATTAGCTGACTGACCACGTCCTATATTTTGCAGTGATCTTTTTAAAGTCATGCTTCTATAAGAAGGCTTTTGGACAGATCTCTGGTTAAATGAAATCAGAAGCATTCAAGGATCAGTCTAAAGCTGTGGTAGCTGATGGGTGTCTCTGAATGGTGTAAGCATGAAGGGTAATTTGCTGGGTGAAAATAGTAAAATTGATAGCTAAATTGATAGAAGTGGTTTGCGTTCCCCATCAGTAATACAATAATACTTTTATAATGCCTTTTAAATGGAAAGCAATGTCTTTTGATTGATCTATTCTTAATACCACTGTGTTTATGTGGGCGGAATCTCAGGAAGGAGATATTTTTTTCGAAAAACATGCTAGAACTTTCCTCTGGTTTAAAATAACACTCAAATTATAGACACTTAATATACTGCAAACAGAAAAGCATGTGTTTTTTACACGTGATAGGAGAATTGGTTGGGAAATACATAGAAAACACCATTTCGATAGTGCTTTTTCTCTGGCCAAGGATTCATTTTAATGGTAATGGTGGTATGTTGGAAAAACTGTGTTGTCATACCATCGGCATATCCCATATGATATAAACATGGTTTTCAAGAGATACATATTAATATCCACATAACAAAGGCACACACACATTCTGTGCTGATACGCTTTAACTGTGTGATGCAGAAGTACAGTGACTTGACTTTTGATTTTTTGATTTTTGATTTTTTAGAAGAGCATTTGCAAATTTCCAAGTTAAATCTAGAATATCTATTTATTTTCAAAAACTATTTATGAATCACAATATGATCATGAAATTACCTGCAAAACATCATTTAAAGGGGTCATGAACTGAGAAATCAGCCTTTCCTTGAGCTTTTGATATATAAAAGGTCATTATACTGTAAGAATATCCTGTAAGTTTCAGAACTGAAAACTTCCTTGTTAGTCAAATAAAAGCTTTTATTGACACCAGGCCCATTGAACGACTGATCCTGGAATGTGTGAAACTCCGCCTCTGCAGAAGAAATCAACGCCTACTTCATCATTGCAACGTTAGCCCCGCCCACTGGCGTGTTATTGAGAAGAGCAATACAACAGGACATTACCTTTCAAAGGATCCTTATGCTAGGAATATGCTTATTTATTTTCAACAATGTGAATGTCTCAGTTGAGCTTTATTTATTTCTAATAGGTACATTTCCTGTGGATTCTTTGGTAAATCAGTCGCATTTCATAACCTTGAGAGCTGTAATAGTAAAAACGCACTAAAAGAGAGAGTAATACTTGGCTATTTCAAATGGAAAGATGTCAGCCAATCACAGCAGTGGGCGTTTACACTGAAGTCTCAAAGCAGACACGCCCCTTAAAACAGAGAGTTCAAATAAGAGGGCTAAAATCAGGGTAGGTTCATGATTTAGGTTAATCATCTAAATGATTTAATTTCAAGTTCTCTTTATACAGTAAGTTGTGGACTTGTTTTATTTTTAACTTCCTGGTACTGTCGATCCATGGAATTAGTCATTTTAGTTTGATGTCAATGTAATTGTTTTGGTTTGAGTATGTGAGGTCTCAGGCTCATACCTGCTCTAATAACAATGTTTGTTTTAATGAACCAAGCAAAATTACAGCTGTACGTGAGTGGATTTATATTAGGGGATGCAACTGACGAACACAAAAGAGTAGCTGCAAGCTATTTCATAAAGTTGTGGGGACATGTCCTCACATTGCCACCATAGCATGATTGATAGACAGATAGATGTTTCTCACAGTCAGCTGATAGGACAAAAGGACTGTCCCATAAAATGCCATGATATTGACAGATGATATTTAAATTGTGTCTGGACTTGTCCAATTATATGTGAAATATTCTGAGATGCAGTGTCAGTGCATGTATAGGTGTACATCTGAATGTGAGTGTGTGTGTGTTGACAGCACTGCTCCTCAGCAGCTTGAATTTACCTTGGTAATTTGATGTCATTTGTATATTCTCTCCCAACTCCTCATCCTTTCCTTTTTCTCTCCCTCTCCACCTGCCCCCCTTCATCCCCACTGGCCCATGCTCTTATTTATAATTCTATTGTGCTTCGTCTCACTGTTTCACTCTAAACAATCCTGTTCTCCAATTCCCACCTAATGAATTATGCAACACATTCTGGGCCACATCGCAAATCGCTGGGCTTTTTGTTTTGCAATGAACTGCCACTAAACTTCCTTTTCTGTGTGCATATAAACACCCCGCGATCCTTTCAATCAAACAAACCTTTACAACGGACACTGGTTTGGACTCGCTCCTCGCTCATATGTCAACATTTTTGTCACATTCACCCCTATTTATTTCCTGACCTGCGCCAAAATAATCTCATTTCCACTCCTGTAATCATCCTTTCTTTTAACCCAATGCTCTGGTGTGGTGAAAAAACTGCTTTTCATTCTCTTGCGTGTGTAACCATCCTGCGTCCTTTGCTGGCTCCACACACCTACCGTATGTCTTTCCCTCTTCCTTCCCGCTCCCTCTCCCCTCCATCTCATTGCAGATCAGTGTTGCGAGCCCCCTCCAACCGGACGTGGACATCCACATGTGCAGCCCATCCATACGGTGACCGTCTTCGGAGCTTCTCTGTCACTGTTGCTGTGCTTGTGTCTGTGTTGACATTATTCCATCTTCACTTTATCTGGAATGAGCCCAAGACTGAGCCAGGGACTTTTTTTTTTTACCCCCCACCAATAGCTTGCTAGCCATGCCGGTTCATTGCTCCTTATCAGACTCTGGTGGCATTCTTGTTATTGTCTGAGCCCATGCTTGTGAGCTGATCTCTCCTGTTTCACTATCCATTCCAAATCCGGCCTTGTATATGTAAGACTAAGGTCTTACATATTATTGACAAGAAAGGAAAAACTAAGCGGCTAATTTCCTCTCTACCTGTAACAGTAGCGATCAGACCTTTAGTTTTATGTTTAATTAGCTCCTTTTTGCTGGTGTTTACTAGAGGCACAGTATAAGCCACCAGCATGAGGGCTTTTCCATCTTCTGTGCATCCACAGGCTCTTTTGTTTTTGGTTTATTATGACTATGGGAAATGTCAGCAGTTGCATCGCTTGAGAGAATGCATTTAATGATGTTGCTGATACACGCACACAAAGATATAGAATGCAGCACTCATTAAATGGAGTCAAGTAGGATTTCAAATTGATATGACTTTTAAACACTGGTATCATAAATCAAACAGGCTGACTTTCTGTTGCCCGTAATGTGAGAAACATAAAACAAGGTTTCTCCCTCGCAGTGAGTCAAAATATAATGCACATTAATTTCCATTCTCTGGGTACACCTCTGGCAGAGACGTTGTCGTGACACTTTATTGTATATTCTCAGTATCGATGAGAAAGAACATTAGTAACTGGAATCGTGCGCAGTCTGTGAATATGAATATTTGTGTAGAATGTTGCTGTCATGAAGGAGTTATGCATATGAATACAGCGAATTAAGCTAACAGTCATTGTTCTATGTCATTGTATAGCTGAGGTCTACACTAATGTTCAAGAGTTTAGGTCGGCAGGATTTTTAAAATGTTTTTGAAAGTCACTCATGCTCGCCAAGGCATATATATGATAAAAATGCTGTAAAATATTATTACAATATATAAAAATATATTTAGGGCCCGAGCACAGATGGTGTTGAGGACCCTATTGTAATTTAAATTTATTTCTGTGATGGCAGAACTCCAGTCTTCGGTGTCACAGGACCTTCAGAAATCATTCTAATATGCTGATTTGCTGCTAGAGCATAATTTCTTATTATTATCATCAATATAGAAAACAGTTTTGTAGAAACCATGATACTTTTTTAGTTCAAAAGAACAGCCTTCATTTGAAATCAATTTTTTGTAACATGTAAAAGTCTTTACTGTCACTTTTGATCAATTTATTGCATCCTTGCTAAAATCATTTCTGAAATTCAAATCTGACCTCAAACTTTTGAATGGTAGTGTATGTTATCAAATAGCAAGAATGAACTTTCTTGACTGTGTATGCAGTATTGCAATCTTGATTTGACGAAGTGGCGTGCTGTAGTCAGAAGCTTATTTATTTTCTGTTATCTGAAGAGTGCATTTTGAAATCCATGAAATGTGAAGTCCATAACTATAGATATTCTGTGCTATTCTGATGCAACATGTTTGAAGAATCGATTTGAATTTATGTCAAAAGCAGTGTAGAAGTCTTCGTCGGAATTTCTCAAATAAACTTAGTTTACTCTGATACAATAACTACAGCCTCTGAGCTCAGATTCCTAACACTAATCGTGACTTATCCTTGTACCAGTGAACCACATTTTGTGTGCATAATTTGGTTTATTATAGGTAATTAAATACAAAAGAATTGGATTATCTGAATCCATATACTGCACAGTCAATGTCTCAAATTTAATATTGGCCAGTAAAACAATCAAGGAAAGATAAACATATTGAAAAGCCTTTGTCAATACTGAAGGGCTATTTTGCAGTAATGACAAAGTTCCTTACTTTTCACTGAAGCAATGAAAACAGATATCATAAGTGATCTTGAGTTTATAGAAGGTAATATGTCTGTCTCTAACCCTCTCTTGTCCACAAAGCAACATGTTCTCCAACCAATACGACCATATAGGTCGTTTGTCACTTCCCTGAAATACGACCCATAGGAGCGTTTGCTAAAATTGCGCCCCTTTCGACAACAGGACACTTTCATTTTAATGCATTGTTCCCTTTTATCTGTGTCATATTTCGGGTTTCGCGTAGCTCAAATGGTAGAGCATTGTAATAAAATTATGAAATCATGTGATCATGCGATCGTGGGTTCGATCCCAGGGAACACATAAGTGTGTATGTACTATAAATCACTATAAATGGGGGTGGGTGTAGTTGTTAATAAAAAATTTGTTTTGCTAAATGGAAATAGGAGAAATTGTGTAAAAAAGTCCACACGTTGCATTTAAATGAACACGCATTTTGATTGGTAATGACAGTCATACGTCATTTCATGACGACAGACGTAACACGACTCATTATTTTTACACCCGCTAGAGGGCGCATGACTTCAAAACGTAAATATAGGTCGTAATAAGGTGCTTGAAAAACGACCTATAGCGTCGGGGGGTTTTTTGGAGGACAGTCTCCCACAAAGCATCGTCCCAGTTAACAGTTTTTTTTATTGTTCTGTTTTTTTCTTTTGGAAAAAAAGGTAAAAATATGCCTTGCTGTTATGTGTTCACTGCATAGAATCATAACTAGGATCTCATAATGCTTTGCAGATGACATTTTTTATCATTGTAAATTGTAAAAAAGTTGAGAGGTTTTAATACCCTCACGGCATACCTGACCTAATTAAGACGATCTCAAATCAATGAAAGTCAGGTCAATGGAGGCCATTAATCTTGATCATCTCTATGTGCTGCCCTCCCCATTCTCTCATTACACGGCAATAGAACATTGCATTTCATTTATGGGTATGTCAAAAACCTCAATATTGTTCTCGTTAAAAGAAAGGGTCTGAAACTCAGTCCATTAAGGCCTTTATTTCCTAATGTGGCTTGACATCTTATAAGATTAGAATGGCTCTTTGTTGACTGTTCCAGCTGGGAAAGATTCTGGCAAATGAAAATGGACCCGTTGTTTTACTGCTGTCCATTACAGCTGATCACACCACCCATAAATAAGCTTCTTTTTTTTTCTCCTTTGTTTCTGGAAAAGAAATAAGCAAAGTCCATCCAGCTTGCCAGAGTATAGTCATTTATTCTAAAGCCAGGTATATGAAGTCATAAATCAGAAGGTATCAGACATTTCCTTGAACAACACAAGCAACAATGTGTCTCTTGTACAGGGAAAGAAAATACATTGCACAGATGGGGGCCTATACCCTCGAAAATGAAAATATTTTTAAAAAAATGTCTCCTTTTTTTGGATATAGCAAAAATAAATGGGATTTAATGTTATTTAGACCATTGACTTGCATTGTATGGACAAAAACATTTGAAACGTTCATCAAAATATCTTATTTTGTGTTCCACAGACGAAAGAAATTCAGTGGGTTGAAACTACATGAGGGTGGATAAATGATGACAGAATTTTCATTTTTGGGTGAACTTTGTGGGTGAAAATGGCAGCTATTTATGAAGTAAATGTGATTGTGCTCTCTGAGAACTGAGTCTATTGTAATATGTACTTTCAAAATTGTTGTGTTAAAAAGAAAAGAAAGTTTATTAATCAAATAGAACAACTATAAGCAGCAAAATTATTTCAGATCCTCCATTTGTATGTGAAATGTATAATTACATTCATTTGGAAACATGACCAACCAATGAAATGGTTACGATAATGTTAATTTTCCTATAATATACACTACAAGTGTCAGAGAATTCTATTAAAAGTATGGAAAAGTGACGTCTAATTGGTGCCACTTGACACCCATTTCATTCGTTCTGACCCATCAGTCCAACCTCATGCTGCGCAAAGACATCTTTGCCACTGATAATGGCTATCCTGACGGCAGTCGGTCTATTAATCGTTTAACGGCTAGAGGGTCCCTTCTGCTCGTCAAGCATAGCGTCTTAATGAGCGTCAGAGTCTTTAAACCATCATTATGGAGTCATGCTTGGCTTGTGTCCTCTGTGTAGGTAGTGCAGAGGTTGCTGGGCCAGCATAGGGTGAGGGGAGGAGGAAGAGTCTTAAAACTAGGGACCTTTTCCATAATGGCCAAAGCTTTAAATTACCTCAGGACTCCAGAAAGAAGCCATTCAGCCTGGAGATAAGAAAACTGTCTCATTTTATGGTGTGCTCTTTGGGTTTTATGGGTTGATTAGTAAAAAGGACCAAACTGTCACTGGTCAGCTCAATGTATCCACTTAATACAACCCGGAAAGCTATAAAAGTGGCATTTCATGTGTACTAGGAGAAGTATTTTGGCCATTTAGTAGCTTGGTAACAAAAAAACTGATGTTCTTTCATGGCACATCAATTGCATTTGGCAAATGTTTGCTTAGCTTTTCATGAGTTTAGCAAAACATTTGCTTGGCTATTCATGATTCAAGTGCATAATCTCACTGAATTTTACCTTAATATTAGGAACAGTTTTGACACAATTTCATAATTTAGACTTCTTCCTGACTCCATGTGACAATTAATATGAAATGCATTCACAACCCTATTTACTTTTGTAAATCATTGCATTGAGTCAAACCAAATATTCATTAAAAAAAAACAGGACAGGGCTTTATTTTATCCATCAGGAACTGATTAGATTATGAAAAAAAAAAAAGAAAAAAAAAAAAGTTTTCTACCAGAAGAGTTGGAAAAGTTGGGATTGACAAGATCAGCCAAGAAGGAACATCAAGTTATTACAGTAGTTAAGAATTAAAGATTATCAAAACAAGTGTTCTTTTTTTGTTTTTTGGAATAAAACACGCTGATGAAGTTTTAATTTCATCATACAATATTTCATTCATACAATATATATATATGTATATATAACAGATATTGTATGCATGTGTTATAGCAATTATATCATGCAATATTTTGATCATTAAGGGGATTGTAGTTATTTTTATCATATTGGCTCAATGCTACTGTTCAAAAAGACATTTTTTAAAAGAAATTCTTTCCATAAAAATGTTAATATAATAAGAAATGTTTATTGGGCAGCAAATTGGCTTATTAAAATGATTTCTGAGCGATCATGACACTGAAGACTGTGGTAATGGCAGCTGGCAAGGCAAAAAAAAAAATTTGGCCCAAAGTATTCATACTATTAGGATAATGACTGTCATAGCACATCAAATGTATTTGGCAAACATTTACTGAACTATGCATGATGTAAGGGGTGTCATTTCCATGGTATTTTACTATAATCTGAAGCCTCCTCATGACAGATTTACTCTGGTTTGACTGAAGTCTATTTTTAGACGCCTTCCATCTCCAGCTTTCAGCATTTATGGGTGTCGTAAGTGCAGAGGTAAGTGTTTGAATGATTAAGCAGTGTAGCTCAAAGGCTGAGGGATATACAGTACTACAACCTTGAAGAGAGTGCATTAACCGGGTCTCGATTACACCTATTGCCTGTACTTCACACTGGAAGTTTTTCCGTGTAAAAGTGTTCCCAAACTAGAAAACCGTGGATCTGTTTAAGCCCTACTTAGTCATGTATCCGCGTGACATAGCCATTAAGCCCCACACATGATTACAAGCTTCATTACCTTGTCAATCATCTGCTGGGAGCCCACCCACAGACCTCCCTTCAGAGTGAGGGTGCCGTCCAGACACAATCAATCGAGCTTGAGTTATTGCTTCTCATTGCGGAGTCTCAATCACCGTTCATACTTAATTAATTGAGTGCGTTGAACTCAGATGCGGATGGATCACGCCCATTTGTGGAACTTCAGGATAAGTGATATTAACGAGATGCTAAATTGAGCTTCTAATGATGTCATAAATCAACAACAAATCAGCTATAGGAGCTGGGACACATTTCTCAGGAAGAGCACGGCACAAGATGGTGAAAAACAGATGTGTTGGCCGATAAGCACAGTGGAGTTGGTCATGTGCTCCTTGCATCAGAAGTAAAACTGTACCAGGATCTTTGAGCGTAACTCATCCATGGAGAAAGTGATATGCAGTTGCGTGGTGTCATTTGAACAATGGTCAATAGATCATGATGGTCAAACGATTTCCTAACCTGAAGTTTTGAGGTCATGATCATAGATTTATTTAAGTATGGACGAAAACATTAACGGATCTTCCTATGTTTTTGTTTTTTGGTAACACTTTACAGTAAGGTCTCATTTGCTAACATTAGCTAATGCTTTAGCTAACATAAACAATATCTTTTTTTAATAATAAATATTTGTTAATGTTAGTAAAAATCAAATTGCTCATTGTTTGTTCATGTTAGTTCACAGTGCATCAACAAATACATCTCTTTCTAATATTAGTAAATATTGAAATTGCCTTTGACTAAGATCAATAAATGCTGTAAAAGTATTGCTCATTGTAAGTTCATGTTAACTTATGTTAACAGATGAAAATTTGGAAAGTGTTACCATTGTTTTTTGTTTTTTGTTTATTTTATGTTAAATTTAAATGTATCCCCAAATGGTAGAACCAAATCTACACTCTTGGTTGAGGTGGATGTGAATTAAAAAAAATAAAAATCGAACGAACAGCTACTGAATTGTTCAATGGTCTTTTCTGTTTAGTATGCCCTTCCTTCTCTCATCTATCATGTGTTGCTTTTCTCACTCTGATGCCTTGTCACTGTGTCCAGATCAAACCACAGACTTCTGGGATGCTTTTGCTAATGGCAATGCTACTTTCAACGGCGTGTGTGATTGATGTGTTTAGGGCAACAACATTGCCCACAATGGTCCTTCAAAATGGATGTTTCCCTCCGAATAGCTTCTCAGACAACCTCATTTCCTCATGCAAAGTCTTGACCATTTGAGTTTAGAAAATGGCATGAAATTGCATCAGCTTGAAGTTCTTAGAGCAAACTTAAACTACACGAGATAGCTATATTTATTGTGTTGTTGATAGAAGATTGCTGTTTTATTATATTATGTTTAATGAATGCTTTAATTGACTTTTCTTTAAATTGCTTACCTGGTTCTAATCATTTTAAATTCTAACAATCATATGTTTTCAGCAATGACAATTTATTTTATTATTTTATTTGTACACTATTTATCTCTGAACTTTTCTGTTATATCTTTTCTGGACTCCCTGTTGTTTGGTCAAAAATAACCATAGAATAATTTGATTATAATCCTTTTATGAATTCTAAATGCAGCATATACCTTATATATTTACTTGTCATGAATATATGAAGAATTTGGTTCCAAAACGCAATAAAAACTGAGTTTTCGCCAAAATCAGTATTGTAGCCTATCTGGTTGGTATTGAAAAGTCCTTTATTAATTTTGCGCAAAATGCGGTATCCGTCTTGTCATTCTGTAACGTTTTCTCTTTCCAAAACGCGACAAACGGCAGTCTCCTTTTTCTGCAGAATGCACTGTAAACATAAAAACAGCTTTTTAAAAAGCCGTTTTTATACCAATGTACTCGGCAAATGTGTTTATTTAACTGTGCGGTGGCACCAGATACTCTTTAATTGGTAATGACAAATAGTTTATAACATTAACAAGATGACCCGTTGAATTCATTTTGGGAGTGACGGCTGAATCTATTTTTAGTAAAATGTCTGTATATAAGATAAATATTGGCAAAGTTTAGACTCTGTCATATATGTAAATCAACTTACTTTGTTGTGTATTTTCAATTTGAAAAATAACTTTTGGTCCCACTTTATATTAAGTGGCCTTAACTACTATGTACTTACATCAAAAAATAAGTACAATGTACTTATTGGCTTCATATTGAATTGCAAAACACTTTTTTTGCTATTGAATTGGGATACGGGTAAGGTTAGGGAAAGCTTTGGTGGTAAGGGTAGGGGTAAGGGATGGGTCAACAGTGTAATTATAAATGTAATTACAGAAATTAATTACAGATGTAATTACATGCAGGTGTTTTAAAATATAAGTACAATGTAAAAACATGTATGTACACAATAAGTGCATTGTATCAAATTATTAATTTAAATGTAAGTACATAGTAGTTAAGGCCACTTAATATAAAGTGGGACCTAACTTTTATATTGATGGATTAATTGCATTTTGAAAAAAAAAATGTCATGGATTTATTGCATTCTGGGAAAAAATAATAAGTTTTTATAATAATATTTTTTAAAATCAAAATGTAGGTGGAATTTTTAATGTTTTTATAACCAAAAGATATTATGTGAAAGTCTGAAACAGAAAATAGTGTTTTTCATCTTGCCACTTTCTTGGTAAAGAAAATGCCTCAAATTAATCAAAATGGAGTTATTGGAACCAAACTCTTCGAATGGTCTCATAAAGGAGCGTATGTGTTGTCGAGGCCCATCATTGATTGTTATGTTTGCATCCTGTCTCAGCAGATTCGCTGTTCAGCGGCCTAGGCCTGGGCGCAGTGGTTGGGCTGGGGTTAGCTGGCCTGCTGCTGCTGCTCGTGCTAGTGGACGTCAGCTGCTTCTTCCTGCGCCAGTGCGGCCTGCTCATGTGCATCACCCGCAAGCTCTGCAGCAAAAAGACAGCCACAAGCGGCAAGAGCAAAGAGCTAGAGGAGGGCAAAGCTGCCTACCTGTGAGTATCCCTTTTGCATCAGTTATTTGCATTTGTATTCACATTTATTAGTTAAAAACAGGGATGGGTTGAATTTAATGTTAATGTTGAACTTACACAAAATTATACAAGTCGTCAAATAAGTAATGCTACATTTCTTTTCTTGGTTAAATTACCATTAACCGGTTAATAATGTTATTTTATCATTCTGTTTAATGTTTTAATTTGGCAGTCATCTAATCATGAATTCAAATAGCATGGCCTATGCAAATGTGACATTGACGCATCCATCATGAGTGATAGTCAAGTCATAGGTAAGTTGCAATAGCCAAGCGCTGGCATTAGCTTTTGGATCGCAGGAGTTTTTCTGAAGATGTGTCCCCAACCAGTAAAGCATTACATTTAAGTGAAAAGGAATGACAGGTAATATCCAGCATGGTGTGTTTTGAAACCAAACTAGAGAAAATTGCAGGTTAGTGTTGAACCGCTAATTTTTAGGAAATGGGGAAAAAAAACTGTATTTTTTAAATAACTAAACACCATGTTGTCAAAGTTAGTTTTGTGGCTTTGGTTACACTTTATTTCGATAGTCCACTTCAGACTCTTAAAACTATAAGTAACTTTGCAACTACATGTCAACTAACTAATAACTAGATTATCACTGTAGTAGACTGTTAGGTGTTAGGGTTCGGTTAGTAGAATAAGTTGACATGTAATTGTAATGTTTCTTAGAAGTTTGTTGGGAGAGCATCAAAATAACCAAAATCAAGTCACAGGTTACCAAGTTAATTGTAGCTGTGTGGGCGGTCAATTTTTCCTGTCGTTTAATACATTAGGCCAAAATCTTGTGTTATGAAAGATGAAGTTCTAAGCATAGGCTGTATTGGCTATGAATACCAGACTAAAACACTCTTCTCTGCTCCTCAAATACACAAAACATTAACTTTGCAAACAAGACGATCTCTGAAATGTGTGTGTGGCCTCAATTCACGATTGAGGTGGGTGGAGCTACTGTATGAGTTTTTGCTGACAATTTGAAGCAAAAGTTATGAAAACACTTTAGTTTTGGGAACAATTCTACCTATTAACTATAGTTGCTTATTAGCTTGCATATTACTAGGATATTGGCTGTTTATTAGTAAATATAAAGCACATATTAATGCCTTATTCTGCATAACCATGTTCTGCATCCCTTAATCCTACACAATACCTAAACTTAACAACTACCCTATTAACTATTAATAAGCAGTAGACCACACAAGCAGAACCATAGTGTTTATTGAGGCAGAGTTTATTAAGGCAAAAGTCCTAGTTAATAGTTAGTTAATAGTGAGAATTTGACCCTAAAGTGTTACCAAAGTTCTATAGTTATATAAATAATGTTATTAACCAGAATTTTTTTTCTAATCAAACATGTTACAGAAGGAATGCATGACCAGAAACATTAAAATACTGATTCTGCTCAGAACGAACCAAATTGTTATTTTTTTAAAGCTCTGGGTACTTGATGCATTGCTTCCTGTAACTTTAATTCCCATGTAAATATAAATGTACTATAAGTCTGAAAATGTCATATGCCATTGCATATTATATAAATATAAAGTTCAAAAAGGCAGCAAATAAAGTCTATCACTTCCACTCAACAGAGAGTTTCAGTCAGATATCAGTTAGAAAAAATAACTTGATGAGTTACTTTGCATAAAAAGTAATGATGTAACATTATCAGTTAGTTTTTATAACGAGTAATACTACATTGTAATGTGTTACTTTAAAAAATAATGTTAACTTTTAATACTTGATAATAGTAAAACATGCTGCAGTACAAAGTCCTCAAGTTGGCCTGTGACAGAACAACAGTAATACAGTAGCAGTAAAACAAATCTTTATTTGTGGAGCATGTACGTCAAAGGAGTATTTAGTGTACAGGCTTATCGGCTTGTTTACTGTGAATCACTCATTTGACTTACGCAATCTGTGATTTATTGTTTGTGAATTGTATGTTTATCCTCTTTTGATTGTTGCTTTTACGGTTCTTGACATCCTGAGTAGACTTTATCCTTTAGTTTACAGGGTGACTGATCTGTAGTTATGCACTGCTTTAGCAGTTGAAAAAACTCAAGTTCTGCCAGGTTTACTTGGCTAAAAGTTCAAAGAGATTAAGGCAATGATTGTCTTTAGCTATGATAACAAGCAGCCAGGCTTTGTAAGATCCTTTTCATGTTCTAGCACATGAACTATGGCATTCATCTGATATGCTCCCCATACCACCCCAAAGAAGAGCCACACAAGGGCTTAGAAATAATGCACAGATGCAACCGAGCCGCCACAGGGCCTAATGTTGGCTTTGTGGCCCAAGAGGGTTGCACAAATAACTCCCAGAAAACTTACATTTATAAACCTATTGGGTGATATTAAAGTCAACATAAAATGTACTTTTTACTTCCATAATGTGATGTAAAGTATTCTCGAGTGAAACAAGATAACTTATTGTTGATAAGTACAGTAGGTGTTGAAAAAGTTGGTGAGGTGAGCCAAACAGGAAGGCAGAAAAGTCGATAATTTTAATTAAAGATTGCAAAGACAGACTTTATTTTTCTTTGAAAAATATGTCATGCACTGATAACTTGTTCATAGTTAAAGGTTTAGTTCTAAAATGAAAATGATTTCAACATTTACTAACCTTAATTTCGTTCCAAACGTGTATGACTTTAGTTCCATGGATCATAAATGAAGATATTTTAGGTAACACTTTACAATAAGGTCTCATTTGTTAACATTAGTTAATTTCACATAAATGCTGTTCTTCTGAACTTTATATTGTGTCAAGGTTTCCACAAAAATATTAAGAGAAACTGCTGTTTTCAACATAATGTTTCTTAAGCATCAATGTGACACTGAAGACTGGAGAAATGGCTGCTGAAAACTAAATAAAATGTTTAAATATAATATACTAAAATAGAAAATAAATTAGATGTAATATATTTTACAATATTGCTGTATTTTTTATCAAAGAAATGCAGCCTTTATAAAAGCATTTTAAAAATCCTACCGACCTTAAACCTTTGAACAGAAGTTGTAGTTTGGGTGCATGGCTCAAACCTGAACCGAAGCCACCTTTTCAAGCATCTCATTGGTACATAAAGTTCATAAAACCAACCAACCAAACAAATCAAACTGTGGTGCCAAATAGACTCTGGTCTGCGAAAAGCACCCCAAGTCTCAATTTCAGACTCGGGAGAACCACAATGTCCAGTTGTTAATTGAAAATGTGTTTCTGACCACTCTGTCAAACTAACCACTGTGCACCTCTGTACCTTTCTTCTCTCCTGACAGGAAATTGCCACTGAAAGAGGAAAACGGCAAGGAGACTCTGAAACCCGACACAATCGAGATCAAAGTTCATGGTGACAACAGCCTACACATGACACAGGAGGACAGTAAAGCATAATGGAGGCCCTGCTATCCTCTAAAAAAAAAAAAAACACGCAAAGTGAGCCACCCAGAGACCAATAGCAAGCAAACTAATGAGAATACAAGCAAGAACACGCCAACCAATTGTAAGATCGTTTGTTAGAGACTCCTCGCCGGGGTATCAGAAGAGGCCACGCGATAACTGCTTTGTGAAACATTTTTCGGAGGTTGCCGCTCAACAGACAGGCTCCTGTTTATTTGTGCTTGTTCTCGCTTGTTTTGGGTTTTGTTTTTCAAGGCTTTGCTGTTGCTTTGAGTCTGATTCTTTGTTACTTGAAGAGGTTGAGTCTACACCGTAAGCTTCACATTTTCTCTTGCTCTCACATTCCCCCTTTCTTTGGAATCCGGCTGTTGCACTTTTCCAGTTTGGTTACGCAAAAACATTGCTTCTTAATGCGTCACTCGAAATTAAGCGTGTGGAAAACCCGCACCTATTTTTGCAGTCCGTGTTGTAGTTTTGGGTAACTGTTTGGGTAATGTATTTACTTTCTAGCCTTTTTGCTACTATATGTCTCACCCAAATGCAAAGAAATTACTGAATGCTCAGTAGCAAAGTGAGGATCAACCACACTTTACCCCAAACTGAGAACATGGTACATGGGTGGTCCTGGTATTGAGCTCTGACACAGGCCCAACTAAGCCTGAACAATGAATTTCTCATAGATTACAAGTGTTTTTGTGGATGAAAATATGTCCTTGTTTTCATCACTTTTGTTTCATCAGAATCAGAGGAGCATCGTATGTGTCATATTTTCTTGTCGAGATGTTACGAAAAAAAAAAAAAGAAAGTGCATTTCCTTTAGAAGCGTG
Source organism: Chanodichthys erythropterus (assembly GCF_024489055.1). Taxonomy (NCBI): domain Eukaryota; kingdom Metazoa; phylum Chordata; class Actinopteri; order Cypriniformes; family Xenocyprididae; genus Chanodichthys; species Chanodichthys erythropterus. The sequence goes on along the minus strand of NC_090234.1, from coordinate 33,526,294 downwards.
TGAAAGTTTGTGTGTGTGTGTGTGTGTGTGTGTGTGTGTGTGTGTCTGAGCATGGACATGTTTTTGTGAGGGTGTGTGATAGCGAGCACGGGGTGTAGAAAGATAAAGCGTGACAAAGAAAGTAGAGGTTGCCAAATCATAAATGAAAATAAGGATTAGGAAAGTATGAAAAATATATATTCAAGTGTGCTGATGTAAATACTTGTTATTTCTTTGGAACATTTCACAACAGAAAAAATATGATTCATTCCAGGTTCTGTCTTAGCATCAGACATAACTGATGACAAATTATGTTCATCAAAATTGGCAATCAATGTAAAGATTCTCTGTGTAACTGATGAAGTTATCTAGAGCTAAAGAAAGGCTGGTGGCCAAGAAGGTGGATTCAGATGCATCACAGAGGTTTTAGCTATACGATTAGCTGTTTTGGTAATCAAATCCATGCCATTTTGGGATAATTTGAGGAAGGAAGCTTTGGTTGTTAGAGAGAGGGGTCAGCAAGCGATCAGGATCTTAGTGTTGCAATAATAAGGATGGAAATGGCATACTGCATAGACGCAAGCTCATTTTACCAATCAGAGTTTCAGAAAGAAGTCTTGATGTCCATCTTCATGTTCAGCACATTGACTTTGGTTTGAGCCAGCAAATTACCCCAAACAACTGAAATAATGCAACAAAAAAAAATCTTTTTTTTTTTTTTTTTTGCATTATTTCAGCATTGTATTTCATATACACCAGGCTCTCCACACTCAGTGCGATAAAACATTGTGGAATGTTGCCCATTTCTTTTCAGCAATCTAAAGGGAGCACTCCATACGCCCAACTGTACTTGTGGAATTCTTGTAATCCAGTGTAATTTTTCTTCTGTAAATAAAAGTGTCCCAATAGAAAAGTTTAAGCCATTTGGACTCTGCTTTTTTAAAGCATATAGCACACATTTGTGTTAAAGAACACTTTTCATAGTCTATGACAGTTACACAAAACAAGGCTGTGTTCCAAAACTTAGTGAGCTACCTAAATAGGCAATATTTTAAAGGGCCATTCACATATCGCATCTAAAAACACGTGGAAAGTGTGACCGCACCACATTTGTCGTTGCTATGCAACCATGAACCGCGCTCTCCACAAGGAGTATGAAGTTTCAGCAAAGGATAAATTGATTTCTAGCCCTTGCATTAGCTTTACTACTAGATATATTTATGGAGATTAAATGTAAAAACAACCCTGTATAGCTATGATCAGCTGTTCAGCTGAGCTTTTGATGTTTTGATACGGAAAGTCCGAAGCTGATCAGTTGGTTCTTGTCACATGATCTGCGGCATTCTGAAAAGTTGAGAATTTTTTATCTCGATGCGCCTGGAAAACGCACCGCATGTGCCTCGCGACCACGTCACTTCCATCATGCTACATTTGAAATAACGAATTTGAGCATGCAAAAGATGCGATATGTGAACGGGCCCTACGGCATCATAGGTGGCTTCTTGACACGAAGGTTGTTTCAAACGGTTGGCAGCAGACTACTGGTGAACTTCTTTTCACTTCTAAGACACTATTGCATTCATCCTTCATAGAAGAAGCAATCCCACAGTGTATTGCAAAACACAAATCTGAAGAGAAATGTTGATTGTAACGGATTTCATTTGTTAGCATTAGTTAATTACATTAGTTAACATGAACTAACAGTTAACAATTGTATGATGCACCGAGTTGCTGTGCATGTAGATCATCCTAAATTAGTCATTTATGAGGGTCTGTTTCAGTTAATATACTGTCTGTGTGTATACTAGACAGCAAGAAAGCTCACTAGGTTTTGGAACACAGCCATTGAATATGTGGTGTGAGAAATGAATGTAGTTGAGATTCAATGGTCCTTAAAGGTTCCTGTCCTTGTCCTGGAGCCAGTGACCTGTGGAAATGAAGAAAGAGACTGGAACGTCCATGCCTGACCACGTTTGAAAGAAACCATCCATGTTTCCTTCGGGGGTCCTGCTGTATGCTGCACCTTGAAGTGTAAGTACTGGAGAGCTAGTTCAGACTCACCCGGGCATTAGTGTCCTCGGCCTTGGCTATCCACTGAACACACATGGTCTGAACACACAGTAGATAATGGCTGCTCAACTGAGAACAGTTTTGAGGATGCAAACTGGTTATAATGATTTACTCAACCCTCTCAGGCTTTCCTAAATGGGTCTGATATGATGAATGAGCAGATGAAAGGACATTCAGCCCAGAGCATCTTTAAATCCAGCCAAACCTATGCAAGCACATATGAGATATTTGATGGTTAACATGGGAGAGTTGCTTACCTTTTTCCTCTCTATTTTTACTAACCTCCAGACAAGAACTGTGTGTGGCTTTTGCAAGATGCTATGAAAGTAGTTATCTGAGCAAACGACTAGCATTTTATATCATAAAAAAATCATGTCTTAAGGTGCGATGCACATTTACTGTTGTTCAGCAAATTTTCATGGGCAAATTCAGTCATTCCAATAGGAATCCATGTGATCGGGAATTTTATGTGAAGGAGAAAGATTTCCCTATGCAGATTTTGCAACAGGTTGAAGATGGTCTCACAGATTCGACCAGAGGAAAACTGCTCGGTTTGAAAGTGAATTCTGTGTGAGGTGGGCTTTTTTAAAATCGACAATGAAATTTCACTAATGTGACCTCCTTAAGAAACCTGCTACCCATGTAATACCAAAAGTCAAAGCCTATGAAGGAGGCCCTTTGTTTGCGGAAATTTTTGTTAATTCTGTGTGGAAGTTTGAAAGGCTATTTTTGGGCAAATGTTCAATAAGAGAGAAGTGTTGCAGTTTCCATATAGCACATCCAGTGCTGTGAAAAAGCATTTGTATTTTCATCTTTTTTCTTCTTAGATATACAGTGGGTACAGAAAGTATTCAGACCCCCTTAAATGTTTCACTCTTTGTTATATTACAGCCATTTAAAATCATTTAAGTTCATTTTTTTCCCCTCATTAATGTACACACAGCACCCCATATTGACAGAAAAACACAGAATTGTTGACATTTTTGCAGATTTATTAAAAAAGAAAAACTGAAATATCACATGGTCCTAAGTATTCAGACGGCCAGCTCTAGGAAGGGTTCTGGTCATCCCAAACGTCTTCCATTTAAGGATTATGGAGGCCACTGTGCTCTTAGGAACCTTAAGTGCAACAGAACGTTTTTTGTAAACTTGGCCAGATCTGTGCCTTGCCACAATTCTGTCTCTGAGCTCTTCAGGCAGTTCCTTTGACCTCATGATTCTCATTTGCTCTGACATGCACTGTGAGCTGTAAGGTTTTATGTAGACAGGTGTGTGGCTTTCCTCAAGTCTGAATCAGTATAATCAAACACAGCTGGACTCAAATGAAGGTGTAGAACCATCTCAAGGATGATCAGAAGAAATGGACAGCACCTGAGTTAAATATATGAGTGTCACAGCAAAGGGTCTGAATACTTAGGACCATGTGATATTTCAGTTTTTCTTTTTTAATAAATCTGCAAAAATGTCAACAATTCTGTGTTTTTCTGTCAATATGGGCTGCTGTGTGTACATTAATGAGGAAAAAAATGAACTTAAATGATTTTAGCAAATGGCTGCAATGTAACAAAGAGTGAAAAATTTAAGGGGGTCTGAATACTTTCCGTACCCACTGTAGATTACATACTTTTCCTTGAATATCATAGAAATGAAAGATACACCAAACATTTGTTCTCATTTTACAACCAGACAATAAATTACCACAATCCAAAACTGACCACATAAAATGTTAAAAAAATATCCACAAACTCAGAAATTCAAGGGCAGTTTTCACCGTACTTAATATTAGTGTTAAAAAGTTTATAAGGATTTAAGATTGTTTATGTTCTCAAGGATATGCATTTAAGGTCTCTAGAGAACATCTAATAATTTATTGTAAATTGTCTGGTCTTTCCTTTTTTCCCCTATATAATATCATTCAAAGTTTCATACAGCAGTCAATAGACTCAAAATGGCATATTTCTGAGCACTTTTAAAAAGCATGTGTTCTAGCTTTTTAAAGAGTGAATTAGGAACTATTCCCTACTATAGTTTGGGTTAATTTCACGACAGCTGTCAAGAAGATCTCCCTCCTATTCCCTCTACTCTCAGTGTCAGCAGGGGAATTAGAGCTAGATTACAATGTTTATTTGTATTGTGTTTCTCTTTAGCTGAAACTGTTATTGCTTCTGTTGTTAATGCATTTCAACCAAAGACATGCCTTAAGGGAGTTCTCGATAACAGCCTGGACATAGCGCTGAGTAAATACCATACGGCTACAAGCATTCGCTCGGCTTTTACTGCTGTTTTAAATAGCTTTGCTTTTGCTCTAATTACATTCTTGCCTGATGTAATTAGTTTAAAAAGAAGCAAATGGATACCTGTGCCTAATTGCATTTATAATTGATTTTTACAGCCATTGTCATTTTAAATAAATTCTGTTATTTTAAGCAACATTTTAGCAATCAAACGACAAAGCAGGCCATAAAATGAAAACACAATAACATCTTTGTGAGAAACAAGGCAGTCTTTTGTCCTGTTTTCGCAGCAGTATAACAAAAGGACTTATTACTATCAGTGCGACCCAGTGTGAATGACTACACATAATGACAGATGATAGCAATAATGATAAAACCTCAGAGGGCTTACTGGGGGGAAGCTACTACATCACCTATATGGGTATTTTTATTATGTATTAGAAGTGATTCAAATATATGAATGATATGATTTAACAATAACCTTTCTTGACCCAGCATTTACTTAATGTATTCCTCATCTATACTACATAAATCATGTTTATATGGCCAGATTTTATCCGTTTATGGTTGCAGCGTTTGTTCGGTTTGAAATTGATCCATTTGAAAAGATTTATGGGGATATTCAACTTAATTTGTCACTCACATTGAAAGAGTAACTTATCTAAAAAAATAAGTACACATGATTTATTTTCCTAGCAGCCTTTTTTGAGAAACGTGCACAAGCACAAGCTGGCACAGTCATATTAATAGAAACTTCTGATGTAGAATGCTAGATTGAAGCCCCATGCTTGGTGAACAAATCCCTGTCTAAGCCTGAGGGGTGCAGAAAGCCTTCTGTAATCTGCACACAACCAGAATCATCCAGTCAAGTCAGACACCATTTTGGGGCATCCCACTTATGATGAATAAAAGCAGCCGTGCAAGTTCCAGAAAGGTTGCAAGTCGGTCTTTAGCAACACTTTTCTATAAATCATGCATGTGTGTGTGTGCCCTCTAGCAGACTTGCATGCTCTCACACACCTGAATTTGCTCTTAAAGCAGCGAAACATGTGAAGCGTTGCAGGAATCTCTGCAAACTTCAGTGAGCAAATCCTGCAGTAAACCTGTTGGCAGGTGCACCTCCTTCCTAATCTGCCTGCTCGCAGGATCTCCCATGATGCCATGGGTTGCTTGGTGAACTTCCTCACCTGCGATAAGGCGTGCCTGAGGGACATACTGAGATAAATGTTTAATAATTAAAGAGATGGAGAGGCGTGTCAAGGGCTCTGTGCGGTTAATGCCTCACAGGCTGCGAGGATGAGCGTCTTATAGCCACAGCCAGAACACAGCTCTCTCAAACAGATGGGACAGGCTCATCTCATTCGCTGTCTCTATGTATTCATCCATCTCTCGCTCACTCTCACATTCTGACCACCATTAAAACTAATTTGATTTATTGGATCAACAAAACACATTGAACATACATTACCATTTAGGATTTGGGATTTTTAAAGGTGCCATCGAACGTTTTTTTAAAAGATGTAATATGTGACCTGATCCAGCAAAATGAGTCACAGTGACCCAAATTTCAAAATTGAGATTTTGGTATCAATGGAAAGATGAGACAATAAGCTTTAAAATGATATCCGTCAAACCTTGAATGGTTTTAAAGATATACCCATTTGAATTATGGTCGTCTGCCCTCTTTTTCAAATTGAAAACCTGAGAAAATCGCTTTTAAAGTTTTTTGCCCGTTTTTTTGTTTATATCTTTCAAAATCCATTGCATTTAAAGGGATAAACTATTTATTTTACAGCTTAATTTGACCAAAGACATTTTTATATATATAAATGCTAAACCAGGCTGAAGCTCAAATTATTTTAAAGTATTTATTTGAATTAACCCTTTAAGACCTGAAGGCTTTTTTAGAGGTTTTTTTTTTTTTTTTTTTTTCCTGAGCGACACACACAAAAGTAAAGACTAATAACTCCAAAACTGTAGTTAGGAGAGTCAAAAGGTAGGTATCATTTGATAGAAAACATTTAAAATTTTAATAAAATATAAATTACATTACATTTGGACATTTTCTTGCTGAGAAACAGCTGATAAAAGACAAAAATATATATACTTTTTTTAAAAATTTATTTTTTTTATTTGACATGGAATAACTCAGGAACACAATAAGATAGCTAAAAAATATTTTTTGATGATACTCTCCTATATGTGAGCTGCATCTGGTTCAAATTTCGTGGTGATAGCATAAAGAATATTTTGAAAAATTGTTGTTCATTTTTTCCGCAGCCAGGTGGCGCCAACGGGCGGTAAACTCCGGTTTAGAGGTGCTTCTCAGCACTCGTTAGGAGTTTTTCAAAAAGGTTAGATGCATTAAAAAGATGAGATTCTAAGCTTTAAAATATATCTATTTTGTGTTATTCCACGTTGGAAAACGAACATGGATGGGTCCCGGAACATTGGATACACTATGCATCCCAGAGAGATGAGAGACATGTTTTTAGCCAAGTATGTATCATTCCGTGAGTAATATCTTGTGATCATCGCAATATATTATATTGATTTTGGATTCATTTTAATCTTGAGTCTGCTTTAAATATTGATGTGCCATTTTTATGATCTGATTCTGTGCATTTTTCATGAAGTTATGAGCACGTGAAATATACATACTTGTATTCAGTTAGCGGCTGTGCTGTTTTTGTTGTAAACTCATATTACTCAGACTCATTAGAGGGTAAAAACACCACAACAGAAGCATGTTGGAGGCTTGATATGAAAGCTTAAAGTCTCTGGTTTTGTATGCAAAAAGAATTTTTGTGCTACCTATATGGATTCAATTTTTATTGGCTTTTAAAGAGAGACACGCAAATGGGAGTTTTATTTTATAAGGCGCGCTAGTCTGACAGGAGGATGGCTGGACCGATCGCGTGCCTGTCAGTCGAAACGGGGCTTCCCATTGTTAAAAATCAGCGTTTAGGTCAGTGTGTTTACATTTCTAAGCTTTTTGATTGGTTCTATACAACGTGTAACACCATATTTGTAGAGCAGAGATAATGACGTTTCAGGGGATACCGGGAAATGCTCATAAGTGACGAGAGGAGTTGAGAAGTTCATTTCCAGCGAATTTAGTAAAACCATGTCAAATTGAATTGCCATTTAAATACCTTTAATCAATTATCTGGACTACGAAACTTTGGGAGATTATTTTTGAAAGTCTGTTCTTTGAAATTAGCTTAAAAAAAAAATCGATTTTTTCATTGTTTTCCACATTATTGGCCCATATCTTAAAATAGAACGTTGCGACTTCCGACTCATTTCGCCAGATCGGGTCACATATAAGTCTAAGGTATCCCCTGAATCAGTGGCGTGCAGTGGTGCTCTGAAATGAGGAGGCACATTTTTTTTTTTTTTTTTATGAATCATTGTAAATTCATATGCATTACTCTTAAAGTTGACAAATCTTCCATGTTAAATGAACATTACTTTACAGTACATCAAAAAAAAAAAAAAGAAAGAAACCAAATACAACTCTATTTTGTAATTTTACATTAACAATGTAACGTTCTATTTATCAAAACAAAGTCAATCTCATCAAGCATCGAGTGTTTTAAGCATTTCTACATTCATTCCAAAATAATAACTAAAGGCAATAATAATTTAAACAATATATTTTATTTGTTTATTGCGGTTTTTCTTTTTAATTGTCAACCTAGAATACTTTGGATCATCAGTCATGCTCCATTAACACCGTCTGTCACAGACACGAACTGCATTTTTAATTTCACGGTGATATCTAACTGGGTGATCTGTTTACTTACTTTTCGATTAGTCTTCCGATTGACGCCATCATTTGTTCAGTCAAACCTACGCGCGGAACGCCCACGTCAACGAGAGGCGGAATTTATTGCACAAACCAATCATATCCAATCAAAACCAATTACATCCAATCATAGCGCGATGGAGACATTGCCTCCTCTCACGTGACTTTCCCCCATTCATTCTCAATTACCCCCCACAAAACCCACCGCACGCCGGGGGTCTGATGATTTTCTATAGATTCCTATGAGAGGAAAGGGAGGCATGACTCCTCTGTGTAACTTTACCTGCGGGTGTCGCTGGGCAGTGTTCCTTAAGAAATACGCATGACTTGCGCTCTTTTTAATGTCATAATTTGTAATATTTGTGTTGTTTTATATGTAATATGGATTATTTTCTCATCCTGTTTTTTTGAGGAGGCACTGCCTCCCTTGCCTACTCGGAGGAAACGCCCCTGCCCTGAATGTGTCTGTGAAGTTTCAGTTCAAAATACCCCATAGATTTTTTTTAATTCATTTTTTAACTGCCTATTTTGGGGCATCATTAACTATGCACTGATATATAGGTTGCGGCCCCTTTAATTCTCGTGCTCCCCCGCCCGCTTGCTTTAACCAGCATAAACACAGTTTACACAGCTAATATAACCCTCAAAATGGATCTTTACAAAGTGTTCGTCATGCATACTGCATGCATGCGTCGGATTATGTGAGATTTGCATTTATTTGGATGTTTACATTTGATTCTGAATGAGTTTGAGGTTTTGCTCAGTGGCTAAAGCTAACATTACACACTTTTGGAGAGATTTATGAAGAATGAAGTTGTGTTTATGCATTATACAGACTGCAAGTGTTTAAAAATGAAAATAACAACAGCTCTTGTCTCCGTGAATACAGTAAAAAATGAAGGTAACTTAAACCACATTTAACAGTACATTAGCAACATGCTAACTTAACATTTAGAAAGACAATTTACAAACATCACTAAAATATCATGATATCATGGATCATGTCAGTTATTATTACTCCATCTGCCATTTTTCGCTGTTGTCCTTGCTTGCTTACCTAGTCTGCTGTGCACATCCAGACGTTAATACGGTCTGCCCTTGTCGAATGCCTCGATCATGGGTTGGCATATGCAAATATTGGGGTCATACATATTAATGATCCCGACTGTTATGTAACAGTCTGTGTTATGTTGAGATTCGCCTGTTCTTCGGAGGTCTTTTAAACAAATGAGATTTATATAAGAAGGAGGAAACAATGGTGTTTTAGACTCACTGTATGTCATTTCCATGTACTGAACTTTTGTTATTTGACTATGCCAAGATAAATTCAATTTTTAATTCTAGGGCACCTTTAATGTAAAGAAGCCTCTTATGTTTGCCAAAGTTGCATTTATTTGATCAAAAATGTGTAGTGATATGAACTCAAGTAGTATTGTTTATCATTAATATTATTAGTTATCATTTGTTAAATATAGTTCTTGCGTTAAATGTATATGAAAATATATTTGTATGTAGTACTGTGCAAGGATGCCAACTTGAACATCACTTAAGCCGAGTTCAGACTGCACGATTTTAGCCCCGATTTTGGCTCGCCGACAGGTTTTGAGAAATCGCCGACAAATGCCCGAAATCACAGGCAAATCGGTGCTCGTTCACGCGAGTGACAATCACGCAGTGTGAATGAGCAAAGACGCGATCTGAGAGAATCACCGACGCCTGTGAGATATTTGGCATGCTAAATATCTGGACCTGTCGGCGATTCAAAATCCTGCTGTGTGAAAAGAGTTCTGACTGAAAACTACATCGGCGATGACTGACAGCCAATGAGAGAGCAAGATACAGAGCAGCGGAGAGTTCGGAGAGGAGTTATAGACCACAATATCAGCAAGCATGGCTTCATTCACATAAACATTACAATTCTATCAAACAGAAACAAAGCACAAACATTTGCTTGACCATCCGCAACAGCAGCACATTGAAAAGTTATGTATTTAGCTCCAACTGTCATTGCAGAACACACAATCCTTGTACTTTGCGTCTCCCCAAACATTTCCTCCATATTCTTCTTTTCTTTGTATTGTTTTCGCTGCAAATCAGCGCACAGGCAATTCGTATTTTAAGCTTCATGCGGGCTACTATTTTTAATAATAATCCCACCGTGTGTCTCAATCAGCTCCCTAGTTCAGTAGTCAGGGCACTGATCAGGGTATCAGCCACATTCACTTTCATTATATACTGATTCACTACCTAGGGAGCTGATTGAGACGCAGGGCCAGTCTCACGTGAGAACTCCGGTCTTGAACGCGTGATATCGCGTTGTTTCCTTATCAGGTCTCGCGTGTGTTTGGTTGTGAAACGTAGTTTGCGTGCCAGACAGAGTTGTCGGCGATTCTTCCTATTGTAAAGTCATGCAGTGTGAAACCTTCTGTCGCCGATCCATCGTGCAGTATGAACACTGCAGCGACTGAATGCTGGCCAAGATAGTCATGCAGTGTGAAAAGAACAGTGACCCGACTACTTTGAAAATCGTGCAGTCTGAACTCGGCTTTAGACCTGTAAACGCTGGCGGGTGACGCTAGAGGTTGATCGTGAGCCGCAGGATATAGAGCTTCATTTATATATGAAGAAGCCACTCTGGCAGTCACTAAGATAACTAATTCTTATCTCTGTTTATGTGTGTTTACAGATAAGATGGGTGATGTGGCATCACAGTTTGTGTTCATAAAATGTTTATACGTTAGTTATATGTGTTAGTTTGATGAATTTGTATATTTAAAGCGATAGATTTAGCGGTTGATATGCGGCCGGTGTTACGAGATTTTCGGTTTCAGAAGGCGGAGCTTACATGAATATTAATGAGTTTCGCAGACATGCGCGATTGCACGTGCAACTGAGAATTTTAGTTCACATTGTATCTCAAGACATTAGTGGATTATTCCATAAAGGTAATTATATTCTCAGCGTCGCGGCTGACTTATGCCTTAACTACAGTTGTTTTCAACACGTAACAGTTTACAATGTGCTCATTAGTATGCACGATTTGTGCAGTCGTCTTTAACAATGACAGATACTTCGTGTAACAGCAGAACACCTTCAGCTATCGTCTACAATGAGTTCTGCTCCTCGTGCTCTTCCTTTGCGTATTTTATTGGTTGTTATTATTAAGTACATCACTGCCTGTAACAACTGAAATAAACCTGTATAAATGTTTTTGAGGACCTAGCTATATCTAATTCTGGTATTGTTCTTAAATTCTTGTTAATTTTGATATGATGTAGGACTATTGCTCTTCAAAAGGATTAAAATTATTTATGTTGAGGCTCACCAAGGTTGCATTTATTTGATAAAAAATAGGCAAAACAGTAATATTGCAATTTGTGTTCTATTTTAATATATTTTAAATGGCTGTTTATTCCTGTTCCTCCAGTCTTCAGTGTCACATGATTCTTCAGAAATCATTCTAATATGCTGATTTGCTGCTCAAGAAACATGCTACTATTATCAGTGCTGAAAACAAGGAAACCATGATACAGTGCCTGTTGATTCACAGAACAGCAAGTTCTTTTGTAACATCAGAAATGGCTTTTTTTTTCTCCTTTTTTAAAAAAAAAATAAAATATTTAATTAACTCTTGTTGAATAAACTTCATCTTTGTGAAATTAATTTCTTAAAAAACAAAACAAACAAACAAACAAAAAACTACAGTGATTCCAGACATTCAAATAGTAATTTAATGCAAATGCATTTGTGTAAATTATTTGGGGGCCACTGTCTGTAAAAAGATAACGTTTTGTTGTTATAAAAATAGTTTTAAGTAAATAAAGTCATTAAAATTCAAAGTCAATCTTTGTCCATGGCCCATCTTTTTGTACAAAAACAAAATGTCATTAAATGTCTCACATAATATCATATGTTCACTCCATCACACATTATACAAAGCATCTATTAATCAAAAGCAAATCTTCATTCCAGGATTTGTGATATATGTTTTGACATAGTTTAATTATTTTATTTTTTTTTTAATTTCAATTTCAAAATGTCATGTGCCCCTAAGTAAAACCCCATGAAGAACATGAATGTTTATGAACATTAATGACCAGTGAATTCAGGTTGACTGGGACACATTTGGCCATTGAGATGACTGGGAAAAAGTTTCCCGATCAACCTTAATATATGTCAAATATTGAATGTTTGTGTATCAAAATAAATTGTCCATTTATATCACTGATCATCATTGTATATCCAGGTAGACAAGTCACTCATGGTCAAAACAACGCATAGCAGAGAATAACAAAAGGTTGCAAAAATCTTTATTAGGCCACTGATTTTAGACATTATTTCTTTCATTTCCAGAGGGATGACCTAATTTTAAATCTTCATAAGGTGAGGTAACAGAAGAACATAGCAATACATCATTGAAATGGCAGCTGCATATTTTTAACAATATGTTATTTATTTATTTTCCCATTTATTTGTTAATCAGTATAATCTACTTCAACTCATTCAGTGTACTGGGATGCTTGGTTTTATTGAGTAATTAAAAAATTAAACCTTGTGGTGTCAGTGTATCTTTCTTTGATATATATAAACGGAAACCATGAAATGACAATATATTTTCAGCAATATTTTCAGAATTTTTCACCAACCGGAAAACCAGAGAATATTAATCTGAACAGGTAAAATAACACATGTATAATCACACCAGTAGTCTGTAGATTACAAAAAAAATATTATGTCCACACACAGACGCATTTATATGGGATCAGCAGTTAGGGCTACATCGCAAGGTAGCCTATATGGAATAGCACAACTAGCTGAACTTAAAGACGATAGCTGAAGGTGTTCTGCTGTTACACGAAACGTCTGTCATTGTTACAGACGACTGCACAAATCGTGCATACTTAATGAGCACATTGTAAACTGTTACGTGTTGAAAACAACTGTAGTTAAGGCATAAGTCAGTCGCGACGCTGAGAATATAATTACCTTTATGGAATAATCCACTAATGTCTTGAGATACAATGTGAACTAAAATTCTCATAAAAATTTTATTTTATTCTCTAAATATTCATGTAAGCTCCGCCCTCTGAAACCGAGAATCTCGTAACACCGGCGGCGCCCGCGCGATGGATTGCGCAATCGCGGCTGGTGGAGGCCGCGCGAGACATCACGACATAATAATAGTGCTTAATGTCGTTAGACAATATAATTGCAATCACTCGTTGTTATAAAAGAGTTGATATTTGTTTATTGTTAAGTTTGTGTTCTCTAAATCTGTCATTGGTTGGGGACAACTAAATTGCTGATACAGATCGTTTACAACAGAGCACACAGAGAGAAATATAGTCTACTACTAAAAAGGAAACAAAGTGCTTATACACCATTTGTGTATGTTTATTGAGTATTGTCTGTTTGATGTAATGCTAGTGTGTTACAAACAGTATACAGCAATGTATTTTCATTTTCTTTTGATGTATTGTCATAAGATTGTGCAAAGTGTGTTTATTGAGAGAAAGCTTCATATATTATTTTATATATGAAGAAGCCACTCTGGCAGTCACTAATACACAGTTGAAGATAACTAATTCTTATCTCTGTTTATGTGTGTTTACAGCAATAAAACAATAAATGTGCCACCAGAAGTCCCCGCCTCTTCTGTGTGTGCAACAAATGCATTAAAAACAGTAATAATGTGAAATATTATTATTTAAAATAACTGTTTTCTATTTTAATATACTGTAAGAATAAATTTATTCCTGTGATGGAAAAGCTGAATTTTAGCAGCCAGTCTTCAGTCACATGATCCTTCAGAAATCATTCTAATATGCTGATTTGGTGCTCTGAACTCTAAACTTTGATTATCTTCAATGTTGAAACCAGCTGTGTTGCTTAATATTTTTGCGGAAGTCGTGATCATTTTTCAGCAACTTTTGATGAATATAAAGTTCAAAAGAACAGCATTTAATTATTTAAAATAGACATATAATTTTACAAAACAAATCTGTCATTTTTGATCAATGTGTCCTTGCGAAATAAAAAAAAATAGTTTCTTTAAAAAATGTAGTAAAAAATAATCATTCAAGTTCAGTGTCATGGGAGACGTGAGACCAATGGCCTTTGCAGCACAGTTATGTTCTCCTCATGCTAAAGGTTGAACCTCAAAGAGAATGTTTCATTTAAAATAGCCTAAATCACTGTTATCTTTTCATTGAGACCTGGTAGATACCCTCTAAATGTCAGTAAGTGTCCGTTAATCATAAGCCCTGGGGTTCTTCTCAGTAATGGAGTGTATGATTGAAGTAAGCTGTCTGTCAGGAGATAATGCATTCAGAAGCTCAGTGTGATGTCATCAACATGAAGGGCAGAAACTAATGAAGCAATAATGAAGCCTCTGTCTCTTAATCAGAGCAAGCAATCAGATTTATGCCAACACCTGTTAATTTATGTAATTATCTGTTTTGCAATTGTCAGCTAAATTTACTTGCACCAAGACTGTTTTGGGCAAATCAGAAGGTCTGTGGAAATAATGATTGAATCTTTATTAATGACGTTTAAGGAAATGAAGACAGAATAGGGCCTAATATAGGCTAATGGATCAATCAATTTAAAGGGTTAGTTCACCCAAAAATGAAAATTCTGTCATTTATTACTTACCCTCATGCCGTTCCACACCCGGAAGTAAAGAGTGAATCAAGTGTGTCGAATCATGATTCGGATCGCATTTCAAACTGCCAACGGCTGAAATCACGTGACTTTGGCGCTCCGAACAGCAGATTCGACACACTGATTCACTGTGCTCTGATGCTTCCTGAAGTATTGTTTTGAAATCGGCCATCACTAAATAAGTCGTTATTTTTTTTATTTTTGGCACTCCAAAAATATTCTCATCGCTTTATAATATTAATATTGAACCACTGTGCTCACATGAACTGATTTAAATATGTTTTTAGTACCTTTATGGATCTTGAGAGAGGAAGTGACATTGCTTCCTATGGAGGCCTCACGGAGCCATCGGATTTCAAGTAAAATATCTTAAGTATATAGTATTTTAGTCTGCACTTGCTTCACTGAACACTGAGAATTTGCCAATTCTTCTCAGAACTGAAGATTGCTGAAACGCTGGGTAAATACTGAATTTTTGAGAGCCCTAGAGACCATTTGACCCACAAATAGTTACCCTATTTTGGAGGTTACAAAAGTAGAAATTGTAAAATAAAAAAGGAAAAACAAGCACACTAGAAAGGTTAGACCTTGCATCAATGTCAACACAGAAATCTGGTTGTACTCTGACAGAGAAAGAGTAGGTCTGTATATTTTTGGTATGAATATGAATGGAGTTAGTCGTCCATGCTTTGCTAATGAGACACAGGGAGCAGCCAGAAGAGAGAACTAATTAATTATCTGCTGACATTTATGGATAATAACCTTATGGTGCATATCAGACTTTATGAATATACATGGGTACATGTACATGAACAGAGCACTACCAGTATGCTGGATGAATTGAAAGAACACAAATATATACATCAGCTTAATACCCCGCTGGGCACTATGAACAGTGTCAAGTGTGCATCACAAATAAGCTCTTCAAACAGAACCAAGGCCATATTGCATTGCTAATCATCATTTTCCTAATCATGAATGTTTTTGTTTTTTGTTTTCCAGTAAAAATATCTGAATGCCAGCTACTGCAGTGCATTCTTGAATACCTGATTCTTATTGGTCAATAGAGCCATCCAGTGGTCAGATGTTTTGTGGCCGTCTATGGCAACGAGATGACCTTTCCAGGAAACTGATACCAACACTTCCATCAAGCAGTCAATTGGATTTTGCTTGTTTCATGCAAATGCAACAGCCATCATCTTGCGTCTCAGTTATCAATTGCAATTCAAATAGTTTCAGAGGACTTCAGTATTAATATAACTAATATTTTTATACTGTTTATCTTGATTAAAGGGGTCATGAATTGAGAAATCAAATTTCCCTTGATCTTTTGACACATAAAGGCTCATTCACTAACTATAAAGATAATGATAAAGATATAGTTCTAAAAATCATTCTAAATAGGCTATAAAAGAATAGCAGAGTCTTCGTCTATTTCTTCTAAAAGATTTGAGAAATAAGATCTAGCAGTTTTTAAAGTCCACCTGTAGTCAATTATTTTATCCCTTAAAACTCATCTTTGATCACCAAAATTACATATTTAAAAAAACAAATTCAACTGAAAAAAAAATCTTCATGCCTTAAAATAGTTTGAATGTAACATATGGATCAATGAATATGCAAATTAGCCCCGCCTCCACTCACTCACACCAGCTCGGAGAGTCTACTGTTGCTGCAGTGACGATGAGGCAATTTGTTGTTTGTGTTGTGGCTACATGAAATAAATGAACATCTTTGAATGAGCGCGGATTTCCAGCGTATTTACTTATCAGGCGGCCAAAATCAGAATTTATAATGGACTGAATAGCTCTCTCAGAATTTGACGTGCCACACTGACTGACATATGCACAAGAATCACACGCACACGCTCAGAGCAATATTGTTTTAGCTATCTTTTATAGTATTAAAGTATTTTGATGGACAAAAACATAAACTTTATTGGCTTTACTTCAAGTCAGCTGTCACTTTACTTTGGCGAGAGCCACTATGCTCTCGCACACTTGGCAAAGCCCTTTCGACGGTTCTGTCATTAATTAATATGAATTAATGTAATTAGCCTTTTTCTTGACTACGTTATCAAACGGCTAATAATATGTTACTAATGTTACACACACCGGTCTGTTCCCGTTCTTCATTTCAGACAGAGTCAGACAGCTGCCTTCTAACAATCAGTATCGTTACAAACACTTTGAACAACTCAGAACGTCAGCGGAGAACGGCTTATAGTTCATCATAACATCATCGTAATAGACTCGCTATATTAATAAATGTACACAATTTACCGAAAATTTACCGGGATAACTTGGCTTCTCTTGAGACATTCCTGCTTCAGAGCAGTCATATTTAATGATATGCTAAAGCCTGTTGTTGTGACAAGGTAATCTGTGACATCACAAACACCACCGATTTCAAACCGCGGGTTTTTGGTTTACTGCAGGTTTAAACATGAAATACTGTGAAATACTGGTGCTGACTTATGAATTTGCACATGGTTTGTCTTAAAGCATATTAATGCTTTAGATGACATCGCTCTGCTGCAAATATCGATCCCATGTGACAATATTAGATCTAAAGTATGATTACAACGAGTGTGTCCTGACACGTGTTGTCTAACTCCAATAGAGTTTAGAATGTCTATAAATGCCAATCCCAATGCGTCTTTATCATTATCTACATGGATATTAAAATCACCAACAACAAGGACTTTATCTGCAGCTAGTACTCGGTTAGAAAATCAGCCCTGGTGGCCTGAATACAGTAGCCAGCACAAATGTCAACTTACATAACATTACATAAAGCACCCTCACTTTGAAGGAATTATATTTGAAAGACTTTCGAGTAATAAAGATATTACAATAAATTACAGCAACACTTCACCCTTTTTTCAAAATGGAGTGGTTGAAAGAAAGGGTCAAAACATTATAGAAAATAGCTTATTACCTCTAAATTAGGGTTATTTTGATGTAAAAATCTTGATAACATTATAAGTTGACCTTGGAGAACATTATAAAAAAAAAATCCAGTTCATAAACCCTTTAAGCCAATTGGTTTGAACATTGTAATGGACTATTAAGATTCACACAGAAAACATTTGTGCATAAAAATGTGAGGAACGTCTTAATTTTAGCGTTTAGCGTTTTTAACAGTTGACTTCTTTTAACTTGTGTGCTACTTTATTTAGAGGATGTCATGCTTGAGACACTGCAAAAAAAAAGAAAACCAGTGCAGCTGAATGTAAAAAGTTTAATTCAGTTTATATAGTTTCATGTATGTTATCAGCATGGAAATTAATACTCTTGATTTTTACAGTGTTTTTAGGATATTCTGACCCATTTTAAAATGCCTTTTTAAAGTGACATTTACAATTCAATTTCTCACTATTGAAGTGTTAAATGGTCATTTCACATTCTAGGCCCAAAGGGTTCTATCACACGGCAATAATAATTCATTGGGTCATTAGGTGCAGAAGCCCCTCAATCACGGTTTTACCGCTGCTGTCAGCGTGTCCAGCCGCTCTGGACCGTCAGTGCTTTTGATCCAGGGTCCATGCGGAGGCTAATGGAAGCATGCAGCTATTTCCCACAGGTTTTCCAGAGGTTGTCCTCATTCACGACATCCAGTCACCCCCTGCTATCAGGAATACAACAGCTCATTAGCATCTGCCTGCTTTTAATGAAGAAATCTGCATACGCTAATTAGATCTGATTGTGTCTATGTGGTGCAGTCGCAGGCTGACTGATGGTACGGGGAAATTGCCTGTAATATAGGCTGTCTGACTCACAATCATGTTTATGATTATAAAACACATGTCATCTTCTCCACAAAGCCAGAGACTGGCAGCATATTGTAGCTGTGGTTATATTGGTTTGTAACAAGCTAGCAGGTGATTCTTATTCCGGTCACTCTTGGCTACTACACACATTGCATTTTAAAACCAATAAGGTATGATGAAATTGAAGTTGGTCATGACTGCCATATGCAAGTTATTACTTTGACTCTCGTGTATGAAATATCTATGAGATACATATTCGTGATAAAGTTTGATCGTGCTTGTATCAACGTACTGGCGTGGTAACCTGATGTAAGGGGTTGCTGGTACATTTATGAGTATTGGAGACGGGCCTCTCCAGTGCCTGGTAATTGCTCGGCTGACTCTGTCATTTCCTTTTTCTAAGCGACACAGTCGATAAATCAAATAAATGAGGCCTTTGGCGGGGTTAGATGTGTTGCACAGTGCAGAGTTCAGCCTTTTCTATTGTCTGAGATTTCTAACAAACACCACGTCATTGATCTTTTCACAGTACATCAATAACCGAGAAAGGAGTAGTTGTGTTCATACTGTGCAGAAAAGTATAAGAAAAATCACTTTCCTTTGTTTCTTTACAGTAAGTGCACTGCAGTAAGCTAAATGTGTTTCTAAAAGTTGTTTTGGAAGACTTAAAGCATTCCGTGAAGGGTTAGTCATAGCATGTGATAAAAGAGTGATGTTATTTTAAGAAGCAACTGATTTTAAAAGAGGTGTTTTTGGATGTTTTTTTAAGTAGAGCATGGCTATCTGTTCCACTACATTGACAATACTACAATCTCAGAAGATTTCTGAGATTACTGGGACATGACACTCTCAAAGTATGCGGAAGATATTTTCAATCACATACAATAAGGGCGTCTTGAAATTTCTGGAACTACTTAGCAAATGTCATATTTTTTGTCTCTCAATACACCTTTTTTTAATAAATTATAGCTATATTTAATCAATATACAGTAAGAGCACTTGCTCAACCAACACAAATAAGCTTAGAAGTGGGATTTACAATCTATGATGGTTAAATGAGATGATGAAATATTTTAAACCACTTTTTAACTTTTGTGATTTACTTAGATTATCATAGCCAGTAAAAGTTTTTAGATATCAGACACATTAGATCCTTATGAACAGGTTACAGTCATTCAGCTACAGTGACATGCATATATATGCAGTACGGGCATTCAGATATCTATAAGATCTGTAATCTTTTCTGTCAGGCACCCTCAGCACTTGTGAATCATGTTGTCCATCTTTGAGGCTCTCAGCCTTGAGCAACTCACCCGTCAATTCCACTGGATAGCTTGATTGCTGTGTCATTACCCTGATGCCTCATTCAACCTGTGAAAGGCCAGCACAATCTAATGCATGTGAAGTGCCAGTGGTGATGGACAGAAAATGCATCTTTATTTTTGTGTAATTGTGTTTACGATTCAAAGATCCAATTCAGCATTTGATGATTAAAAGTAACTGGTCAAACTGTGTTACAGGCCTACTGGTGGGAAATTGTTGGGAACTTGTAGAGTTGTTAAAGGGATAGTTCACCCAAAAAATGAAAATTTTGTCATCATTCAGTAGTTGTTCCAAACCTGTATAAATGTCTTTGTTCTATATAGTATTGTAACCAAGCAGATCTCACACCCTATGACTTCCATAGTAGGAAAAAAAAAAGGGGGGGGCGAGATCTGCTTGGTTACAAACATTCTTCCAAATATCTTCCTTTGTGTACAGCAGAACAAAGAAATGTATACAGGTTTGGAACAACTTGAGAGAACCTAAACGATGACAGAATTTTCATTTTTGGGTAAACTATCCCTTTAAGATGAGTAGTAGCATCTACTTCATAATGGCTCCATTCCAAAAGCTAGTGAGCAGCCTAAATAAGCAGCATTTTTAGGCAGGTATGATGAATGAAGTGAAAGAAATGTTGATTATAAATATTATTAAAATTAATTTAGTGCTGAAAAGTATGTGCTAATTGCAAACTCTATTGAAATCAATTGTGAGTTGGGTCTCCTGTGCACTTTGCCTGAAGATCGTTAATTAAATGATCAATAATATGAAATCTTTGACTATGTAGATTGTTTGAATCATTTATTTCCATAGGATATTGGAATAGAGATACTAAAGCTCTTTGACTAATAGGTTTATAAGAAGGCATTTCTGTCATGACAACTCTCTGAGTGGTTGGCATGGTAATGGATATGCCCCAGACAGCAAAATAGTGTGGCCCAGATCCAGCCCACATTTGGTACATGTTGATAACATGCGGATCAGATGTGGGCTGAATCTGGGCCGACACTTTGATGCTGTCAGGGTGACAATGTTGATATGTTTGGTCTGTTTCAGAACAGATCTGCTATGCTGCTGCTGTTGGTTTTTGCTACTGCTCCTGCAAAGCAAGTACAGGACTTGCTACTGCCAGTACATACACACTGCTCTGAGCAAGTAAGACATGCTGCTGCTGTACAAAATAGCATACATGAATTACCCATAGCAGATCTATACAGGTGGAGCTGGGGAAGGTGGAGGGTTTCTGAAAATATGCTGCAACTGCTATAGAAAATTATTGGGATGAGGTTGAGCAACCAGGATCCAATCAGCTGTGGCCTATAGAGAATGGCGTGATTGCAAGCAGATTGAGTAAGGATTAGCCTGCTCTATGATCTAGAATTTCATGACAGAACTTTGTATTTTTCAGACCACCTCAAAAAAGGCTTTGCTCATCAGATGGCACACTTGTAAATTAAGAATCAGACACCTTTAACCCATTTGCTAAAATTATTTCCTTTTGTTCCTGGTTTTTGCAAAGAATCATGGGCAGACTGTGTCTGTCTAAAATGCCTAACCACAGACAGCTCACTATTGACATCTGAAAGGTGCTTATGATCCTGTCGCTGGTTATCACTGTTATTCCACTACGACCACAGAGTTCCTTTCACATGATGTTGTACTGCACTATTCCAGACTTTCCATCTTCATCAATTATGCTTTCAAACGCAATCATACTCTCAATCCAAATCATTATTTCGAATGTCTTCCCTCCCAGAGCTGGCATAAAGCACATGGACATTTACAGACCTCTCAACATACACATGATAATCATAGCTTCTAGTCTATTTTTTAAATGCAGTCTTGTCTCGTTCAGAAAGTGGACACTCATTTCAGGCAGTATGTTCTGTTCCAGGGACACTTGGAGCATTCAGTAATCTGGAACACTCTTGAGGATAGTGTACATCAATCAAAGGGAAACTTTAGAGGCCATTACTGATACATCATCAAGTACCTTGTTGAGACCATAATGGTTGATTGTAAGCCTAATTTTACTCTTGAAACTTACTTATGATTACATTTGATTTAAAAAGATGCAGCTTGCATTTTTATAACCTTTTTTGTGCAGTAATAAAGAACTTATATCACTGCAAATCAATCAGCAGACAAGAAAATTATGGAAGTTCACCTGTCTTAAAGATTTGAATAAAGGGTTCAGGGAAACATAATCAGGTCATTTAATCTATATTTAATCATTTAAACCCTAAGTTGGTGGTTTGAAGTCCATATGTGCAATGTGAATTCTACTAATTCAATGATTGTTAAATCAAATTTCCCACTGTTAAATTTGTAGCGTCTGGACCAATCAGGCACACAAAATTATTCAATATATTTAATGAATTACCTATGAACTCACTTTATCAAAGTTTTGTGAACCCATCCCCCTAAAACAACCAACCTAGGTGTTCTGTTACAGATATATGGTACTTTTATGATCAGAAAGAATGCTGTAGAGACTAGTGACTCATTCTTCCTGAGAAGGACAAATAAACTCTCTTAATCCTATGTAGTATCTATATAACCACTTAGGAAATGTATAAACATGTATCCAATTTTCCCATCTCATGACTTTCCTTCTATAGGCTTTATTCTATGTGTTAATTCTCTCTTTTGAACTATTTTGGTATTAATGTTCCATAGTTGCAAATGTATAGTTGACTGAGATCACATTGGCAGCATGTTTGGTATCTGCGGACTCCAACTTTCATTTCCTATTTGGTCATTTATGTTACATGTTACTAACTCTGTGACACATTAGTATTATAAGAATCTAGAGGGTTCTTTTCTCAATCATCCAATCCAGTGTCTTATGCTAATATCTTGCTACAGAACAAAGACTTGTAAAACTTCCCTCCGAGGGGGCAACTCCTTATTGGCTCAGACACCTTAAGGGGGTGTGACATCTTCACCCCTTATATTCACTGATCACAAGATCAAACCCCTCTTCCTTCTCTTCCTCCTCTTCTTCTCTTTTACTGATAAATGCTGATGTCATGATGTCACTTTAAGAAGCTAGAAGCTTCTAAGGAACCCCAAGCTTGTGCCAGGCCTCGGCCTAGACCTTCCATTCACCAAAGATCCTCTGAATCCAACTGGTTCTCTTTCATCAAGACAATATCAGCAAAGATTCAACGGAAGCCTCCACAAATTGCATCAGGACAGTTTTAATTCAACTTGGAGAGACATGCAAGTATCAAACTTATTCTCATTATTGGATACATTGAGTATCCTTACCCCTTTTAAAGAAGGGCCTGTTAAAACTAACTGATGGTTTGCTCAAGGCTGTTGATCTGCTGAATGTCAAACAATGCTGTAACCTCTTGCTTCCTGTACTCTGCTTCAGCTCTCTCTCTCTCTCTCTCTCTCTCTCTCTCTCTCTCTCTCTCTCTCTCTCTCTCTCTCTCTCTCTCTCTTGGTAAACTGTATGCATGTATGTGTGTGAATGTTAGAGTAGTTTAAGTGTTTAATCTAGTTAATAAAGTCTTGTTCATGTCACATGAAAAAAATGTTGTCTGTGTTTTGTGCTCATATACTGGAGTCCCTATTCATGTCGATCCTGACTACAGGCTGTTAGTAGAATAAGATTGTTATTTCCCACAACCTGGAAACGAACATTTCTTAGAATTAATAAACAATTAACACTGTGTGTTCATTGGACAACAGGTTAATTGATTGTAATATTAATTTTATTACATTAAGTTAATTTTATTAACTGATTCAAATATTAATAATTAATTATAACTAGTTATGATTAAGTATTCATATTTATTTTGAGCTAATTTGCTACAAATTGCATTACAAGCCCGACTAGATTCACAAAAAAATCTTCTTAAGAAAAAGAGTTAAGAAAGTTCCTAAGGTAAAGAAACTTGGGGGAAAAAAGGTTTCAAATATTTTCTTGAGAACATTGACATTTAAGGATAAAACCATTTTTGGAATACAAAAAAAATCATTACTAACAACTCTTAGTAAATGTATCCATTTATTAACTTGAAGTAGCAAGTTAAAAATCAAATGAAAAATAATGTCAAAAGATGTGGTTGTTTAATGGGATTCACTGTCATAAGATATTTTATTCGCTGGAAACCATTTAGAAATGTAACAAATACTTCAGTATCCAATATATGGAGATTCTCATTGAGGAAAATAGTCCAATGATGAAAGTATTTTATAGGTTTTATAATTGTTTAATGCTTAGTACTTCATACAAGGCGATAAATTCATCAAACACCTTAATTTTGGAATTTAAACAAGTTGGGGTTTATATTTTTCATTATTTATTTATGATTTTTTTTAGAATGTTAGTTGTTCCAAAGCTCTATGAATTTATTTCTTCTGCTGAACACAAAAGAAGATATTTTGAAGAATATGGGTAACCAAACAGTTGATGGTGCCCCTGTGATTTCCATAGTATGGAGGGTGGGAATAAACTATGGAAGTCAATGGGGCACCATCAAATGTTTGGTTACCAACATACTCCAAAATATCTTCTTTTGTGTTCAGCAGAAGAAAGAAATTCATATAGGTTTGGAACAACTTGTGGGTGAGTAAATGATGATTTTGAAATTTTCATTTTGTGGTAAACTATCCTTTTAAGAAGATTTTTATTCTTAAGAACGTTTTATGAATCCAGCCCCTGTACCCTGTTCCCTGTTCCACTTACATCATTTTTGCTACTCGGAAACTCCACTAGATGTCAAAGGTTTAGACGCCTTCCTGCTCATCAAAAGCAACAAGAAACATCTGCTCTACCTCCACAGTGGGTAGAGATTCCTTTGGGTACCAAATCTTCCATTTTATTTCAGTCTTTGTGAGTGACACAGTTCTGGCACAGCCTCCTCTCTGGCTGCTGTGGGCCGTATGGTGGAGGCTGGGTCAGGGATGGGGCGGTCAGTCGTGACAGGCCCACCTGCTCTTGCCTGGGCTGGATGGACGGCACCAGCTGTTTCTGAATGTAGCGAGTCTGGGCAGCTGCCTCGCTGAAAACCCAGAGCACATCTCCAGCCGTTCGCACTGACATTCTGCAATTATGCACACCCACTAAAAGAGAGGAGGAGAAGAAACAAGGAGTAGCGGGTGAGACGAGGAGAAACAAAGGGCAGCGGTTCACTCGTGGTCACCCCGACCTCGATCATTAAATAATGTTAAGAGTCATAATTGCATAATCAGAGCTGACCTATAAGCTTTTTCACTTTTTTGTCCGCTCATGTCTTACATACAACATTGCATTATTGGCAAAGATGCATTTTTGTGTCTCTTCATTCATAGTATTATATGATTTGTGTAGTAGATCTAATTTTATACCCACAGGAAATGCATTTACCTGCAAATCTGATGGCAGATTTGATTCTTTTTTCTCTCTCTCTTTCTGGACTCTGGAACAATCAATCAATACTGGGACAGACTGCTGTTTGGTGATATTATCAGTGAGAGCAATCATTAAAACAAATCTTATTTGAGTGCTAATTGTTATTAAGGCCTTTTAGCTTAATAGATTTTTCGTCGTTTCCATTTACATTTAAATCATAGCATATTTCCCTGTGGCTCAATTCAAGTGCATGTTAATGTGTAGAATGAGAATGTAAATTGGCACAACTACAATCTTAACAGCAGGGATATTTATCTGATATACACATAGACAAATGCAATTTGGCCCAGTTCCCTTTTAAAAGACTATGCATGCTATTAGAAGCTAACTAATATGCTGTCCTTTATACTCACAAATTACTTCACGTCCTGAAGTAGGTTTATATAAGTTTAGCAAAGTGGGCACATAGATCACAAAGGAATTGGCCGTTAAAATCCTCATTTACACAGAACTATGAGAAGCCACAACAGTGTTTACTACTCTCAGTGTTCATATCAGTTCTATCTGGAGGCATGATTGAGATCAGACGCAACTAGACTAGATCAGCTACAGAATGACCACTAGGTTAAAAGGCAGTGAGAATGTGTAACTCACAGCTGTCACGATAATAGCACACTACACTTAATGCAGTATGAGATAAAATCTCCAAACCTGTAAAAACTAAACTGCTGAAACCTCAGTATATTATTTGCTATTATTTCTGGAGCTATGTTATCACAACTACAGTTTCCACATTGTATTATGCTGATAAAGTTTTCTGATTGTTGATGCGTTTTAAATTTAATAAATGTGGAAAAATGTTTGCCAACAACAACTGTACTGTATGCCATTTTAGTACAAGTAAAACATGACGAAATACTGACTAAAGACATTATTTAAAATATATTGCTCAAAAGGTTTTAAAGGTGCCATTGAACGTTTTTTTTACAAGGTGTAATATAAGTCTAAGTTGTCCCCTGAATGTGTCTGTGAAGTTTCAGCTCAAAATACCCCATAGATTTTTTTAAATAAAATTTTTTAACTGCCTATTATGGGGCATCATTAACTATGCACCGATTCAGGGCTGCTGGCCCTTTAAATCTCATGCTCCCTGCCCATCGAGCTCATGACTTTTTGTCGTTTGTCATGTATGCTGCATGCATGCTTCGGGTCATGTGAGTATAGTATTTATTTGAATGTTTATATTTGATTCTGAACGAGTTTGATAGTACTCGGTGGCTAAAGCTAACATTACACACTGCTGGAGAGATTTATAAAGAATGAAGTTGTGTTTATGAATTATACAGACTGCAAGTGTTTAAAAATGAAAATAGCGACGACTCTTGTCTCCGTGAATACACAGTAATAAACTTTAACCACATTTAACAACATGCTAACGAAACATTTAGAAAGACAATTTACAAATATCACTAAAAATATCATGATATCATGGATCATGTCAGTTATTATCGCTCCATCTGCCATTTTTCGCTGTTGTTCTTGCTTGCTTACCTAGTCTGATAATTCAGCTGTGCACATCCAGACGTTAAATACTGCCCGCCCTTGTCTAATGCCTTTCATAATGTTGGGAACATGGGCTGGCATATGCAAATATTGGGGGCATACACCCCGACTGTTACGTAACAGTCGTTGTTATGTTGAGATTCGCCTGTTCTTCCAACGCTATCTCACGACCAATTCGTACTTATTCTACGAGGTGGCTATTTCGTATAAATTCATACGACCTCACTCGTGCGAATTCGTACAATTTGTCTAAACCCCAGTGACGGTTAGGTTTAGGGGCGGGGTTTGGGGTAGGTCATTCGTATGAATTCATACGAATTTGTCAACTCGTAAAATACATACGATTTAGCAATAAACGTATGAATTAGTACGAGTGAGGTTGTATGAATTCATACTATTTAGCCACCTCGTAAAATACGTACGAATTGCCGTGAGATCGGGTTGGTTCTTCGGAGGTCTTTTAAACAAATGAGATTTATATAAGAAGGAGGAAACAATGGAGTTTGAAACTCAATGTGTGTGTTTCCATGTACTGAACTCTTGTTATTCAACTATGCCAAGGTAAATTCAATTTTTCATTCAAGGGCACTTTTAAGATTGAATTAAAAATCAGCTTTGATTTGTCATAGAGGATTTTTTTTTTTTTTTTTTTTTTTTGAGCTGGCTGTAGTTTGGATTGAAGTGACTGAGGAATTTTGATTTATGACATCAGTTTGTTCTCCCATAGTGATACATGACATTGCACCACACTTATCTCAAATAAACAGAGGGTGTGGGTTTAAAGTCATCATGAAACAGAAGTTGTGATAGGCTTTTCCTCCCTATTGTGACGTATATAAGAGTAAATTGGAATATGGGAATTGATTGGATCATTGTAGTTTGCTATTGCTGCGATCACATTCTATATGAATGACTGAATGGCTGTGTCCGAAAGCTTAAAAATGCTGCCTTCGAAGGATGTATTCCAAGGTAGAAAGGCATCAAGGCATGTCTGAATCCAATGTTAGCTTCACTTCCTGTCTCCGAGATACCTTCATCTGATCGACTTTTGAAGGCAGCATAGATGTATCTCTCGTTATCTTTGATATTCCACAATCCTGTGCGTTCCATTCTGTGACAGTTGAGCGAAAAAATAAAGATGGCATCTAAAAGTTGCGGTGGGTGGTCAGTTTGTGCGTAAAGTTCTGATGTCATTTCTAGCTTGAAATTACTAGTAATTATATTTGCTTCATTATCACCAAAGCTCTCTCTAATTTTCTGTATATCATTAAACCATTATTCTGACTCAGAAAACTGTCTGAAATCAGTTTTGTGAGGTACTTTGTATGCAAATCAGTGAGGCAACAAGTCAGCTGCCTAAGTTTTTGGACGCAGCCATTGTCTCGCCCCTTCTGCCAAAAAAAACATAATCAGAGAAGAGATGTTGTTAAAAGGGAGGATAAGTTATTTTGATTAAAGATTACGAGGGTATAAAAATGTTCACAAAAACAATATGTGGACGGATAAATCATTTTTATATAAAAAAAAAAAAAAAAGAAGTGGCAATTTTGATTTGTTCTGATTTTGATTTGAGGCAACAAGTCAGCTGTCTACGTTTTTGGATGCAGCCATTGTCTCACCCTTGTGCCAAAAAAAAAAAAAAAACCATAACCAGAGAAGAGATGTCACTACAAGAGGGAGGGTAAGTTATTTTGAATACTAGAATGTTCTCAAAAACAATATGTGCACGAACAAATTATTTATAATAAAAACCAAAGAAAAAAAAAAGGGGGGGGGGGGCAATTTTGATTTGTTTTGACTGTGTTTAATCAAACTAGACACTTCCTGTACATGTTTTTTTAGGGGCACCTTGAAAATCTAGGGGCATTACAGGTGAAACACACATTTAATTTTGTGCGTAGGTTATTTAGGTACTACAAAAGAAAAAGGAAGAGACCCATATTAAGGGAACACAATAAATGTCAACTCCCTCACCACAATCTGGAATTTTCCCTTTTTTCCCCCTCTCAGGGCTGTTTTAATGAAGTGGCTGACCAATACTATATAATGAAAAAAACATCCTTCCTTTTTTTTTTTACACCATGTCTGTTGTTGACTTGACCTGTACAAGATTCAGTGTGTTTCGCTTAACCCTCACAAATTGGTAAGTGAAAACGCTGACAAAGGTTAAAACTTAGTGATAGCACAACTAAACGTGTCAGTGTTTTTAACCTCAAATGAGAATTACACCAATACATTTAAAAGTCATTAAAAAAAAAAAGTGTCTATAGTAGTGTCTCAAGTTACCCCAGTGACCTGGCTTATGGATGAGATGGTTTCCATCGTGACAAAGCATAAGACTGACTTCTGCTCACCATAGGTTAAGTCTGAAATTATTATCATTCACCCGGAAAAGAATTAGCAGCAGTTATTTAGAAACTATAGCAAAGACATGGCTGCTTCAGACCCATAGACTTCTTTTACTTTTAATTTATACATACATAAAGTATTGTTAAATAATGTTGTTTATATAAAGGCTGAATTCAGGTTAATTGATACAAATGAATAACATTTTGTAATATTACACATAAAATACACTGCGTTCCAAATTATTATGCAAGAGACAAATCAGTAAGATTTCTGTACAATAAACATTCAGATTTTAGTTGTTCTAAGAAAATGTTTGTTTGTTTATTTATCCATGTCTTTTTAGATAACTGGTATCAATCTCAGACAAAATAATTTGCCAGGTCTATGGAAACCCTACTTAGAGGTTGTTCCACATTATTAAGCAAGTCACAGTTCTCATGCAATATGGAGAGGAAGAAAGATCTTTCTGAAGATGAAAAGCATGAAATGGTGCAATGTTGTGCAAAAGGCATGAAAACAACTAATATTGTGTGAAACTGAATGGAGATTATCGAATTATCATAAGATTTGTGAGTGATTTAGAGCACAGCAGAACTCGGTCAGATAAAGGCTTATTGAGGAAAGTTCCTGATAAAAAAATGAATTGTATTAAAAGGGCAGCTATAAAAAAAGCCAGTGTTGAGCAGCAAACAGGTATTTGAAGCTGCTGGTGTCTCTGGAGTCTCAAGAAGCTCTCCATGCAGGCTGGCAGTTGTGTGTAAAGATGCATTTCAGCCACTCCTAACCAAACCTCACAAAGAAAACATTTACAGTGGGTTTAGAAACACATACTCAGACTCATTTTTAAGTTTTATTCACTGACTAATGCCGTACTACAATCGATGGTCTAAATGGATGGATTTCTGGATGGTTGGTGAATGGCCACCACGTTCCAATAAGACTGCGACCTCAGCAAGGAGCTGGCGGGTGATGATTTGGGCTGGAATACTGGGAAGTGAGATGGAGGGTATTAAAATGACTTTTGCAAGATATGTGGAGTTCATAACTGGCCATAACTATTTTTTTTTTTGATAGGAACTTTCATTAATAAGCCTTTATCTAATTCGATCATCTCTATTAAGTTTCACACAATATTAGTTGTTTTCATGCCTTTTGCACAACATTGGACCATTTCATGCTTTTCATCTTCAGAAAGATCTTTCTTCCTCCCCATATTGCATGAGAACTGTGACTTGCTTAATAATGTGGAACAACCTCTAAGTAGGGTTTCCATTGACCTGGCAAATTATTTTGTCTGAGATTGATACCAGTTATCTAACAAGACATGGATAAACAAACAAACAAATATTTCCTTAGAAAAACTAAAATCTGAATGTTTATTGTACTGAAATCTTACTGATATTTCAATTGCATAATAATTTGGAACGCAGTGTAGATACCCAGATCATTTGAGAAAATTTTCACTCAGTATCAATGAGTATAATTCTTGTTTGCTTGGATTAAACTAGGCATTGTTCCAACAGAGTCACCCAGTTCTCATTGATTTTTTTTGGCAGCACATTCATGCAACACACCTCTCATGTCATCTCACCACAAAGGTGTTCTGTTGGATTAGGATCTGAAGAGAGTCGGCCGATAAAGGAATACATAAGCCAGCATGGAGTCTGTGCACACAGAATTGTACTGCAAGCCTATTCTAAGTTTGAAGCACAGAATTGTGTGGTGTTTAGGTTTGTGGCAAACTTCAGCAAGAATTTTTTTGTGCTGTGTGGCATGTGAATGATTTTCAGACAGTATCAAGGGGCCTACTGGCTAAGAAATATACCCAGCAACAGTAACTCATCGCCGCCACCAGACTGCAACGTTGAAAAAAGCAGCATGGATTCAAACTGTTTACGCCAAATTCTGACCCTACCATCTGCATGTTACAGAACTCAAGATTTGTTATAGACCAGGTGGTCACTTTCACTTAGATAATGCATCATATTCCAACATCACATATTGAGCCACATGATTCATTTTGGCTGGGGGTGTTTATGAGGTGTACCACTGGTCATGTATCTACAGTATATTTTTCAACACCCTGAGAGTACGCAACTACTAGAAAGACTGCATCGGTATTGTAGAGGGTCCACCAATTATTGTTTAATCTCAGTCATTTTTTGTTTAAAAAAAAAGTTAATTTCAAACAAAGCTAAATAAGATGCCCAACTGAATAATTAATATATCTCAGTAAATGAATTATTATTTTAATATTTTTGTGATGTAAGCATTATAAAGCATGTAAACATCATAATATATCCAAATACATGTTATTTCAGGCTAGGTTTATAATAAAACACTCACTTTTATACAATATGTAATTCCATCTCTATCCACCATGGGGTCGTGGGTTACAGATGCAAATGTGTTTTGTACAGTATTGCATATAGGGCTGCAGGAAAAAAAAATTATGCTGTTACTGTGAAACTTTTGAAGAAATGGAGTGAAGGTTTATGGGGGAAAGGTCAGTGTCTGCACACTAATATAATAGCTCCAAATTTTTATTTTACAAATGCAAAGTTTTGACCTCTTAGATCATCTTCAGGCAAAATGATGAATACCTGATGAGGACCTGAGAGGTTGAACCGTTGCATAAAATAGATGGCAAGCTAATAATATCAGTGTTTGGAAATTCACTCTCTTTTTCCCAGATAAATTTTATTGTTGCCTGCACCTGTACCCAATTTTATATGCATAATGCACATATGGCTAAACTTTATTTCAATAGTCCACTTTATGTTCTACTAAGTAAATTTGCAACTACATGCCAGCTAACTTATGTCAATTGACTGTCATTAGAGTATTAGCAAAGACTATAGAATAACACAAGACGTGTCACTCGTATTGTTTTGAATGGGAGAAAGTGTAACGCGCAATATGGCGGAATAAGTCCCGCCTTCTAAAGCCAAGAGCCAATCGCCGACTGGTAAAGTCATTGCGTCACTTCAGCGGCCGTTAGAATCACCGGTTTCTATAGAAACAGTCCGACACGCGCCTCCGAAGAGACGCGCATTTAGGTCTGCGCATGCGCATTAGCTTGATCCAGCCTGATCTTTTTTGTCATGATTCGAGCGTTTAAAAACTAAATTTATGAGTCGGTTGTTGTTAGATTTCATTGGTGATTTCAAATATCAAATTTAATCGTAAGGTTGACAAACAGTTTTGGAGAATTTGATGTTTTTCCATTCAAAGAGATAGGAGCTGCATGATGCCCAGGATGCCCGAGAGGCGTTTCAAAGATGGCCGCCGAGTGAAATTACTTGTCTTAAAGGGACTTTGGTATTAGTACACTGTTAGGTTAGGGTTAGGGTTGAAGTAATAAGTTCACATGTACTTTAAAATTTACGTAGTAGAATGTCTTTTGGGGGAATATCAAAATGTAATGCAAATATTAAATGGTTAGTTCACCCAAAATGTAAATTTATGTCATTAAGTACCCACTCAATGACATTGCACCTTTTGAGGTCCAGAAAGGTACTAAAGACTGTTAAAACCGGCGACGTGAGTTCAACCTTAATATTATGAAGTGACGAGAATACTTTTTGTGCGCAAAAAACAAAAAAAAACAAAAAATGACTTTATTCAATAAATTGGCTATTTTCATCGCAGAGCTGCCAGCTCCTGCGTCAGCATCACACACATGCGTCATGCTGCTCATGTGACCAGACCTGGCCAATACTGAGCCGCCATTCGGACGTAAACGCTGAAGCTCTGCAACGAAAATAGCATAGCGATCAGGATGTTATACTCTTTGTTTGTGCATCTGCCCTGAAAGTGTTTTTTCATTATGACTTGTTATGCAAGATATATTGTGTATAATGTTCTGTCTTTTTTTTTAGTAGCCAAAAAGGGAATTCCCTTGTGAAAGAATTAATCTGAAAGGTGAGAATAATCCATTGTATATATACAAAAAGAAGATTCATGCGCTCGCCTCAATTACTTCTGTAGTGAATCCAGTAGAAAAAAAAGAAGAAAAAAAACTTTTTAGTGTTTACCAAGATAATCCAGGTGCGTTTGATGTTTCATGCTCATGTGACCAGACCCGGCCAATACTGAGCAGCCGTTCGAATGTAAACACTAACGCTCTGCAACGAAAATAGCATAGGAGAATGACGGGACAGACAAATTTGTTGAATAAAATTTCATTTTTGGGTGAACTAACCCTTTAAGCAGACAGTCTACTTATACTCTAATGACTGATAGGTGACATCTAGTTATAAAGTTACGTATAATAATTTGTAGAATGTATAAAGTGGACTGTTAAAATAAAGTGTTACAACACATATTTCTATAAGGTTACGATTTTTAAAGGAAATAACATTTGTTTAGCAATTGGCAGACACTTTTTCCCAAAGTCAATACATTCAGTACATTTTTATCCGTATGTGTAATTGCTGGGAATCAAACCCATGACCTCATCGTTGCTAATAAAAGTGTCATGTGAGATTGTGAAAGAATGAATGGACCTCCTGCAAATTGTGTGTTCGTGTCTGACCTTCATGCAGCCAAGAAACACACCTCTAACTGGAAAAAATGAACACTATTAAAAAAGTATCCCAGGAAATTTTTGGCAATAGAGCCCATTCAATTGCTCAGTGGATTAATGAACATCTATTAGTGAAGTAAATACCGTGAGACAGGAATACACAGCTTGAGTGATCAGTGGCTCCTCGCCATCAACGCCATGACACATATTCAACTGGGACAAGTTACGGCTAAGTCAAAGCCAAGTGCTTAACGTTTGCCATGCATCTGTTGCTCTGTCATCTGTACGTGTGGTCTTGTGTCCTGACAGACCTTGAGTCCTGTGCTCTGTGGGGTCTTTTGCACATCTGCCAAAAGGATTTTTATGAAGCAGAACGCTTGGCTAGAACTTCGATAGAGGAAATGTTTTATCTATTTTCTCCAAGTTTTATTCTCCAAGCTTTTTAGACTACTTGGCTTGCATGTTGACAACTTTTTCTTTCTTTTTTTCTTTTTTGATAAATTGATTTAGCTTGTTGCAGTGTTTTGGGCTTTGGTGTTAGTGGGTAAACAGAACTCTGAGCAAGGGGGCAAAAAGCAATTCCAGATTTGAGCAATTTCCACATTGACTGTTACTCACCCATAATGTCCTGTTCTGGTAATTAATATGGGCTTTATGAGCTCACACTTAGTTTAATCCATCTGGTCATTTACATCTGTTAGCGTGATATGGTCTGAAGCTGATTCATTTTGAGACATCTGAGATGTATCTGAAGACCAAGAACAACAAACATGTTCCAGCCTGTTTCACTGTGACTCATAAATGTAATTTGCGAATTAAATTATCACTTTCTCTTTGCGCTTCCTCTGAAGGCTGAATATTTCTCCTGGACACTCTAAAACATTCCTTCTGGTGGACTGCTAGACCAGTGCAAGGTTACCAGATCTTGCTGGAAAAACAAGCAGGTATGACTAAAATAAGCAAGCCAAGATTATTGTGTTCTGTGGGCATCATGTTGCAAAGTAAATGTATTTTCTTAAAGTATATAATTTTACACAAATAATTTAAACGTATCACACATACAACTGGCTATCTAAATGAATAAATAATTCTCACTGTTGTGAGGGAGATGATGGGAACAAAAAGTATTGGTAACCCTAAAATATGCAACTGCATTTTTGAAAAAAAAAAAAAAAAAAAAATGCAAACCACAACAAAAATTTTTACACAGCTGTATGTAAAACAAGCCACTTATTCTTGATAATCATATCAGGATATCATACTTTTTGTTTGTGCATCTGCCCTGAAAGTGTTTTTTCATTATGACTTGTTATGCAAGATATATTGTGTATTATGTTCTGTCTTTTTTTAGTAGCCAAAAAGGGAATTCCCTTGTGAAAGAATTCATCTGAAAGGTGAAAATAATCCATTGTATATATACAAAAAGAAGATTCATGTGCTCTCCTCAATGACTCCTGTAGTGAATCCAGCTGAAACTTTTTTTAGCAACTAAAAATACTACATTAAATTCAAATACAGTAAATGTCAACTTCAGTCTACTTCAAGGAGAATTAATTTGATAAAAGTGTGGTTGAATGTTGAAATATACAACTGTGTTATACACGCATTTTAAAGGGCATACTTGTTTATATGTCATGACACTGAAGACTTCCCTTGAGAAAGTAAAACAAGAAGTGAAAGAAGATAACGAGACATGTAGCCACGTGTGATAGGTCATATATAGACATAAGTGGGTATTTCCCTTTTCTCTTAGACATGAAGGTGAAAAGTTCCTCTCTGTCACACTAAGTTAATTTGTCAACTTGATCGACAGCTTTAACTGTTTGCATTCAACATTACTCCAGTCAAGTAGGTTATGGTGATGTTTAACACCTACCACACACTTTGACTATACACCGGCCTAAAAATGTCAAGTGATGTAAAGTGAACCGAATACACACAGAGTTGGATGCTACACCCTTTCTGTATGTTGCTTCCTGATGCATCACCAAAGCTGTGGTGTGTAACCTCCTTTCCCATCACTCTTTGCACTGTCTGCTGCTTATTTTCAACAAGGGCAACTTTCCCATTCATCATACGTGCTGCTTTTATCCAGTAGTGGCATGGGAGATGGATGAGACCACTTTAGCTATAGTGGTCCTCCCTTTCATTGGGAGTATGCAGGATGGATGAATCTACTTTAACAGTTTACCTCCACCCCTGCTGACAAGACATATCCTCAGATCCCTGCCCACTTTTTTTTAAGGAATGACCCTGGTTTTAGTATCAGTCCAGTGGTATGCATCACAACAATCACCCGTAGGTATACTGTGCAATCGGCCGGGAAAGTGTGATGTCAGTGGAGCACCCGACTGTACGTCATGCGTCTTGTCATGGTTAAGGTGTGCAAATTCACAATTAGTGTACTTGCCTGTGGCTGGCAAATCCCAAATGCAAAAAAAAAAAAATATATATATATATATATATATATATATATATATATATATTTTAAAAAAATGATAAATATATGTTATAAACAGAACGGCTTATAGAAATATGTATTTTCAAAATTAGCATATATTTTTAAAATATAAGTAAGCAATAAGGTACGAAAGGAGAGGCTGTGCTGTATCGTGAATAAGTCACGACTGAAGGGTGTTATTAGGCATGACGCAAAGCATTATATTTAAAAATGTAATGGTTATCACACAATACAATATTAACACCAGAAATATGTATCAATGCAACTTTCATGAAGTAAACATTTTCTAAAAGCCTTCCTTCTGCCAGAAAAAAATAGTCTGACCGTGAACAGCAACAGAACTTACATTGTCACACCATTAGATGGCGGCAAAGACTGTCTTTATGAGTGTGTCAGTCAGTAGCAAAGACTTTTACATTGAAAAGACTGAATTGTTGTGAACACGGAAGAAGATGCAACTGACAAATGCTTTGACTAGTGCTGTCAGTCATGGGAAAACCCCTTAAATGTTAAAAGGTCAAGATAATACATCAGACATTTAAACAAATGTTTTATTATGAACGTAGGCCTGACCTGAAGAAAATGCTAAATCTGAATGCAGGTAATAAACTCGCTCACGCGATCTCTTTCTCTCGGTACTCTTCTACATAATACAGTAAGCTTCAATGAACAACGTCAAATGAGAACATACAGTTTACGTTGCTAAGAGTGGTTGCTAAGGGTGTTGTGTAGTGACACACAGAACCGTCGAGTGAAGTGGACATAGCTATTGACCAATCAGAATCAAGGACAGGAAGTAACTGTTTTATAAATATAATTCAAGTCTATTTATAAAATATAGAAAATATTTAATTATATCAAAAATATCGCTTCAATGCATCTTTACTTTTTCTATACATTTTCTCTTTACATGCTCTTTATCTCTCATAGATCTCATGGGGGAATTCACTAAACTGTTACTTTACATGAACAGAGTCACCACATTGGGTATTTGCTTGTGGTTTAAATGAATTATGGATGACTAATTATAGTGCATTTCTAGAATTGCATCAGTAACTGAAAAGGACTGCTTAAGTGTGATTCTGTATGCATTTAAAAGATAAGACTATGTGCATTTTGTGATAAAGGCAGTTGCGGTGAGAATTTAAACTTGTACATATCCAGGTGGTCCAGATGTCAAGCACTCTTTCTGTATTTTAAAGAGTAAGTTCTGGTGCCTGGATCACATAAAACCTAGCAATCAGAACGGTTAGCAACATGGTGAATTATGCAGTGCAAATTGAGCACTAACTTTTTGGCTGTTTATGTGCCACTACTGGCTTAGCATATTTACTTTAGTGCTACAGCAATAAAAACAACACATGCAACTTTCAGTTGCTGAGAATTCCCCTAAACTCTTCTGACATACTGTAGCATTGCATGCTCTTGTAAGTTGACATTTAGCAGACTTATGGGTGAGAAACATTGCGTGCATGCTGTTATTTACATGTGAAGAGTGCAGAGCTGTGCCATACTGGGCAGATACAGAACACCCTCATGACTCCTAAAACCTGATATCTGTAAGGTGAAATGACAGTGATAGGAAGGTTAAAAATGTTTTTTCTACAACCAGGAGACAGAAATAGCAATGCACAATGTCTGATGTCTAATCTGTTTTGGGCTCTTAAAAAGATTTCCATTGCCTCATTTCTGATGAGCTAGAAAAATTACAAAAAGATTTAAAATATAATTGTGTAAAGTTTTAGACATGACATTTAACAAAGCTGTTTTTCCTCCATATTTTCTAGAATTTTATTCACAGAAAGAAGAAAACATGGAAGACCTTTGGCCCAGTTCTTGTTTTTTTTTTTTTTTTTTTTTTCTGAGTTTCTTTTTAATCAGAATATTTGATGCCGTAACTTTATCAGTCCCTCCGGGATTTCACGGGACTTTCTTCTGATTTTTGCAGCCTAAAATGACTGAATTTGTGGCGGCTACACTCACAATTTGTGGCAATATTTGCGGCATTTCTTGTGTAGTTTTTCAGTGAATAAAATACACCACAGTCAGCATTCTTGTAACATTGTTATTACTTTTCTGACCTGAAGAACCATTGGCCTCTGTAATTTCTAATAGGAAAATGCTGATAATAACTTAAAAATATAATATCAACATTTCATTTCAAATGTAACACGAAGAAGAAGAAGTTTTATTTATATAGTGCCTTTCCATAGCTCAAGGTTGCTTCAGATAGTCAATATATGTGCACATCCACATACAGAAACACATAAGGCCAGATTTAGCCACATTATCCAAAATACATATTGAAAAGATATGTTTTTAGCTGTGTCTTTAAGGTAGGCAAAGATGATATATTACAAAGTGTAAGGGTAAGCGAATTCAATAATTCAGGGACATTAACACTAAATGACCTACCACCTATGGAGAGCTGAAAACAAGGAATAGACAAGAGATCAAGCTCAGAGGATCTGAGGGACCGGGCAGGAGAGTAGGAGTAGAGTAGGTCAGACAGATATGGAGGCGCAAGACCATTTAATGTCTTAAATGTTAGAAGTAATGTCTTAAAGTGAATACATGATGCCACAGGTAGCCAGTGAAGATCATGCAGTAGAGGAGTAATGTGAGCAGAACGCCTGGTAGAGGTGAGAACTCTTGCTGCTGAGTTTTGAACATACTGTAACCTTGCTATTAGTTTTTTTAGTAGACCAAGAAATAGAGCACTGCAATAATCCAGACGTGATGTGATTAATGCATGAATTAAGATTTCAGAATCAGCTAGAGTGAGAGAAGATCGAAGACGTGCAATATTATGAACATGGAAAAAAAGAGTTTTTAACGACAGAAGAAATTTGAGAGGCAAAAGATAGAGATGAGTCAAATAAGACCCCATGATTACGGACAGAACAAGAAGGCTTAACCAGAACCCTGTCAATTTCAAAGGACAGGTCCATCCTTTTGACTGAGGTAGTAGAGCAAATCATCAATATTTCAGTTTTGTTATTATTTAGTTCAAGGAAATCCAAAATGAGCCAATATTTGGCAAGACATTTCAAAACACTTTCAACATTTGATATGTTATCTATATTCTATTGTCAATAAAATATAAGTTTATGATATTTGTAAATTATTGCATTCCTTTTTTAATCACAATTTATACAGTGTCCCAACTTTTTTGGAATCAGTTTGTAATCTTACTAAGACATATTACTGGAAGATAGTGACAAATGTGACAAATGATATTAATATGTATTTTATGTAAATATAGCTTGCTATAATATACTTAACATTTTTGGCCATATAAATAACAACTGCACCAAATTGCTTAGTCTTTAAATATTTGTGTTAATTAATACCACATCGAATACAAAAATCTGAATGCTACTTGAAAACATTTACTTCCTTTCTTCTTCGTGACAAGCGGTGTCAAAGGTAAAGTAGTAGAATGCTGTGTTTGGGGTTACCCTGGAAGCCGCTATATTACTGCTGCTCCATAAGCGCCACCTACAGTCAGAGAATGAATTTACATTTCACCAAGTGCAACATGTAACTGGATCAACATTCCAATCAACCAATCAGATTAGAGGGACAGGTTTACAGTATATGTCACGTTTAGGCTTACAACTATGATTAGGTGCTTCTATATCAGTGTTATTCACATATCATTTCCCTATCATTTTAGAGATAACCTATGGGTTGGGTTAGGTTTAGGGGTAGGGATAGGGTTAGGGTCAGGACTACATTTTCGGACCAGGATATTTTTCCAGGATCAACAAAATATGTTGGCCCAGGAACGCATCTAACTCTTCAAAGTCAGGATATGCCATAACTATGTACTGCTACCCACATAAACACTCTTGAAAAATATCTACTTCCTTTCTTCCATGGAACAAATAACAGCATACAGGATTGGAACAACATGAGGGTCAGTAAATAATGAAATAGTCTTCATTTGTAGGTGAAATACTGCCTAAGATTTTTTTTTGTTGTTTTTGTTTTTTTCTTTTGCTCTGGCCTTTTGGGTCTTTTTAAAAAGCTGCAGTTATAAATATCCAACAACCTGTCACCTTTCAAGTTTCAGACATCAGTTTTCAACAAATCCTTTGAACAATGAGACAATGGGTTTCCACTAAAGGCAGTTGATTGAGAACGACATGTTAGAAGGTGTTCTTGCTCGATTTCAACATCAGCATTCCAAAAGACTTTGTAGGTTAGGAGAGGTTAGAGTTATTTAGATGGGGAGAGGTTGTATGAGATAGAGACGTATTTAAGGATTGAGGTATGGAGTTATAACCTGACAGCGTGGAGTCCTCGCTGCCCTGAGCGCTCTCAGTAGTGGAGTGACAGAGATGGATGTGGCTGCACTGCAGTGCTAACGTCCTCAGCCTCAGGGTCAGTGCAAAGCAGGGGAACAATCCCATCAACCTCTCCTGCAGGAATAGCACCCCCTAAACTGACAGGCATCTGTGAACCGAGAGCCATACACACTGGCCTTTAGCCTGGAAATGAGGAAAAACAAATTTAACACAATTACAATCTTCACCATGACCTCTTTGTGTTTTGAGAACCTATTAGAAAATTTGAAAGGACTCTAGTTTGTTTATTTAAAATATTAAATGCCCTTATAAGCATAATTTTGGAATAAACAAACAAACAACAAAAAAAAAACTATGAACATTAGAACAGTATGTGCAGGATTTGGGTAATCTCAATTAGGGTAATCTGAGATCTGAAACCATTAAGCTGCACACAATTTCCAGCAATTTATAGATTTCACATATGGAAGAGAAGGTACACATGTTTGAAAAATGATTGCAAGATCAAATGTATGACAGTTTAATAATTTTATAAATGAGGCTCTGAGTCTTAAATATGGTATACAGGGATTTGAATCGTTTCTGTATCTCTTCATTCACCACCAGAATTAACGATTCACAACAATTCTGCACATGGAAAACTGTCCGATTTGAGGAAATGGGAAGGATAGGCCTAACAGCAATAGACTTTTAAAATGACTTGAAAGCCTTGATGTATGTGGCAGGAACAATGCTAAATCAAACTTCTCAAGATAAAGGATATAGTGATCTAGGAAGAAAGATCAAA
This sequence comes from Chanodichthys erythropterus, assembly GCF_024489055.1. Taxonomy (NCBI): domain Eukaryota; kingdom Metazoa; phylum Chordata; class Actinopteri; order Cypriniformes; family Xenocyprididae; genus Chanodichthys; species Chanodichthys erythropterus. The sequence continues at coordinate 33,485,094 of NC_090234.1, read as the reverse complement.
GATTGTCGCTGTGTTTCCTACACCATTAAAACACCATTATAAAGCAGTATATGCAGCCACAATGCACCCTTCTTTTCTATGTAACTGCAGTTATCTGCCTGGGCTTCCCACTTTGGGCTCACAACTGGGTAAATTGCTTTCTTATCTGGTATATGTGTCATTGTGGATTCGAGAGTGCTGTTAAATCTAAAATGTACTGCGCACCATGTTGTCAGGGGGGTTAACTGGGAAAATTTCAGGTACCCTTTTATAGCATGTCCTACTTTATACTCTTGCACCCATATACTATATTTTATTTAATGGTGTATGATTATAATGCATTGTGGAATAACGGTAGACTGTATGAAATCTACATACATAATGATAATATTAAAATAGAGCAAATGGTGGAGAAAGTGATCATGGAAATGAATACATTTCCCCATTTTTGTACAACAACATACACTTTTCATCTAAAGGAAGTGTATTTTCATCAAGAGAGAGTTTTTTTTTTAACATTTAAAAAAAAAAAATGTGCTTCACAGTCGTTCTCATTTCTTCAGTTTTCTCACGTGATATGGAAAGATCCCTAGAAAACCCAGAATCTATTCTAGATGTAGAAGGATATTCCCAAATTATTTTGTGGAAATAGTCAGTATTGGCCCACATAATGTCGTCATGGTTTTTAATAACCAGTTTGTTCCCTGTATGCAAATATATATTTTGCATAAAATTAGAAAACAAGAGAACTGTCAATGCTCTTGATATGTAGCTACCAATGAGGCAAAAAGATATGAATATTTAAAACGGTGACAAATATTAAGTATCTTTATCCAAGTTTTATTTGAGTGATTCATCACCACATGCAGTAAATTATGCTGTTGGACTCAATACTGAAATAAAACTTGTCTGAACTAGAGAGGGCACATTCTGATAGACATGGTAACTTTCTGTTGGAAAGAGAGAATTGCAGTTCAACTACTTTGAAGTTTGAGACAAACAGCAATTTAAAAAAAAATAAAATAAAAGAAGCTATTTTAAGCAGTTGCAATGATAGATATTTCTCTCTTTCTTTTACATCTTTGTCATTCTGACTAATTAGCCTCTCAACACAGTAATTAGACTAGATTATAAACAAACACTTGTATTTCTTAGCCAAAAAAAAAAATCCAGACTTTTCATCTTTCTCTGAGTTTAAATCTGTCAAGCCTGAGGCATAAATCAATCACTTTTTAATAATGTCCAGACAGATCTTAAAATATTGGCAGCCTGTGACACAACACAACACTGGCAGAGACTGGTTGTGTTGAAACCATGACCGATTTAACATTGGATCCTTTGAAAATCCCCTGTGAGTTGACCCTGTCAAAAATAAAAGGGACTGGATTGCAGTTAAAGAACAAGTCTGCCTGAAAAGTGTCGAGGTGCAAATACAATCTAGAGGAAATCGTAAATCTAGTCTCAAAAGATTATCAAGGGGTCATCTTAGTAATTCCCTTGTATTTTTTACAGCTAAAGCAAGGTTCGTGTCGTATCACACTTTTGAGAAATATCATACATATTAGCTCTGTTCCAAAACCTTGAACTCCTCAGGCAGACAGCACTTTAAGGCATTATAGTCAGTTCAGACTTTGAAGTACAAATACCTGTTTTCCAAAATCTAAGGCAGTGTTGCATATATCCTTTTATCGAATTCAAAAATATTTATGCTTATTAGACAACTGTATTGTTAGCTAGCAACATGCTTAGGGGTTGCTGCCTATGTAAAGCTTTCCAAATCAGTCACTTATGAGGTTCCTTTTCTCTTTGGATCCTGCCTATATAGAGGCAGATCACTAGGTTTTAGAAAAGAGACATTATTTTATCTGCAAGTTCTTGAATGGAAAACAAAAATTAAATAATATTCAAGTGAGAGTTATATTTAGCTCTGTGAATATTCTACTAAAATACTGTGTCCCCAAAGACTATAGAATAACCTTAAAGGGACTTTGATAAGAGCCAATCGCCGATTGGTAAAGTCATCGTGTCACTGCAGCGGCCTTGATGTAGTCTGAAAAATACAGGATTCGAGCGTTTAAAAACTAAATTTGAGACAGTTGTTTGTCAGATTTCATTGGTGATTTCAAATATGAAATTTAATCGAAAGCTTGGCAAACAGCTTTGGAGAATTTGATGTTTCCCCATTCAAAGAGATAGGTAGTAAGGCATCCAGGCACTTCCAAATCCAATGTTAGCTTCACTTCCTCTCTCAGATCGATTTTTGAAGGAAGCATAGATGTATCCTTAGCTGCCTTTGATATCCCACAATCCTGTGCTTTCCATTCTGTGACAGTTGAGCTAGAAAAATAAAGATGACGTCCGAAAGTTGCGTTTGCTGCTCAGTTTGTGTATAAACGTACTATTTTGACCAACATATTTCAATTTTGATATCATTTCTATCGAGAAATTACTACTGTAGTGATTATTTGTTTAGTTCTCACCAAAGACGCGCTATATTGCTGTAGATCATTAAACTGTAACGCTGCCTCAGAAGTCTGTCCGAAATCAGTTTCATGAGGTGCCTTCATGCACAAACGCTGCCGTACAAGTCATTCTCTTAAAAGACAGTGAGGCAGCAAGACAGCTAGGTTTTCGGATGCAGCCAGGAGCTGCACTTGAATGCCCGAGAGACGTTTCAAAGATGGCCGCCAAGTGAAATTACTTGTCTTAAAGTAATGTCCCGAGTTCTTTCAGTTTTAATCCAAGATGTTTAGATTCAAATACTGTAACTCTGAAAGTCTCTGAAAGGTTGCTTCAAGGCCAAACAGGTGATGAAAATAACTAACTAAATAAAAATAAAATACAATACAATATTAAAAAATAAAAAGCAGACAATAAAAAACTATAAGGAATAGTATACTTTATGTGAGTGAGCTTTTAAAGTTATTGAATGAAAAGATGAAATAAATATTCAAGTTAAACTGGCCCTGTTTCCACCTGGTATTAAGAAATGCGTTTTGGTCGATCGGATCACAGTAGATGAGGGAGACACTCACCTGTTTCCACCTGGTATTTTAATTAGTGGTGGGCATTGATTATTTTTTTTAATCTAGATTAATCTAGATTAAAATGGCTCATTTGAATTCTGCCGAAGACATTCAGAATATGTGAGATACCCAAATTGTCCCTGCATCCCAATGTCCGTACTATCCATCCTAAATAGTATGTGAGATTAAAATAAGTGTGTCCCAAATCATAGTATGTTGAAAAGAGTATGCCAAAAGTCCCCGGATGGTCTACTATTTCCAGTAGATTTTCAAAGTGTGGATCCGTGCACACTATAGAGGCTAATATTGCCCACAACCCATTGTGCGAGGATTCAGTTCAGAACTACAAACACAGGTAAAAAGTGTTAAAAACTACAAAACATGGCGAATATGCACAAACGACGCTGAGAGGTTGTTTGAGTGACTAATAATCCGTTCAATGAAATGTGGAGGATGTAAGATGATTGACAGGGCAGTTTACGGTAACTGGACGCGGCAGAGAGCAAAGATGCAATTGTATGACGTGATAGTATGTCCCAAAGCTTGTCTACTCTTTTGCTACACACTCAAAAGTAAGTACTTTTTGTTCACAGAAAGAGTACATACTTTTATGGCGTAGTATAACTGGGCGAATTGGGACGCAGCAAATGACTAAAAGTAATTCACCATTTTTCCCGACAAAGCAGACAGGATTAGAAGATTGGTGGAGTTAAACTTGAAAAATTGGGTAACGTATATTGACATCTTTCCGCATTTGAAACAACATTGATTCTCATGTTCATTCATGTTTATCTGATGCTATAAATGGACTCGTAGTAAGAGATGATCGGTTTACGAGCCTCTTGAGCTGAGGCGCTATAGCAATCTGTCACGATCATGGTCACGACATATTAAAGAGCAACAAAACGGTTTTTATTGTTTGAAATTCTTAAAAAAACTACAGTTTTAAAGCTGGAACTTTGTTTAATATCATAAGTAACCTGCTCTGTCTTGTCTGTCGACGTGTTGTCACTGTCAGTATCCTCTTTGCTCCGTGATGCATTTATCACTGCGTGTGGCGTGACAGCGCCACGGCTTGTCGGACAAAGCAACCGTAACTAAGGGGGGCGGGTCTTTGCGAAGGGTCAATTCGGCTAGGTATACATCCGCGCTAAACTATCAAGGTGAAAGTCATCATAGCTTGCGTAGAATAGACCCAGCTCCCAACCCAACTTTGAGAATAGATCAACGGCGATATTTTTTTATCGCCCGATAAGAGTCTCACGTTAACGCAGCACGTTAACGCCGATAACAGCCCACCACTAATTTTAATCCATCTCTTTTGTCCACTTCAACCACTTCTGTCCTGATTTCTTCGAGGGGAGGGTCTATAGGTGGGTAAATGTATAGGTTTTTTCAGATGTTTCAATCTAATGGACAAAATAAGCTCATGCAATTTACATATGAACGTACCAACCCGATCTCACGGCAACTCGTACGTATTTTACGAGGTGGCTAAATCGTATGAATTCATACGACCTCACTCGTACTAATTCATACGTTTTTTGCTAAATCGTATGTATTTTACGAGTTGACAAATTCGTATGAATTCATACGAATGACCTACCCCAAACCCCGCCCCTAAACCTAACCGTCACTGGGGTTTAGACAAATCGTACGAATTCGCACGAGTGAGGTCGTATGAATTTATACGAAATAGCCACCTCGTAGAATAAGTACGAATTGGTCGTGAGATAGCGTTGCAACGTACTTAGAGACGACATAAAAACATACGGAGAGCAGCAGCTTTTCATCTGTGCTCTAATAGTCGCAATACTACGCCGAACGCTGTGAAATGGTAAGAGAACATTGTGCTTGGTATGTTTTTCGTCTTCATATAAAACGTGGGTCTTCAGTCAACAAAGTTTAAATCCTGTCTGGCTATAGCGCTTCCCATAATGTTTATGCATTAGGTCAGTAGACGTAGAGTAGACGGCCTTTAGTGGCTGTTCAAACACATTCGGCCACATGAGCGTTTTCATTTTCAGCTACCTCTGGAAGTGGTTGAAAGTGGAAAAGTTCAAAAGTCTTACACTCCATTTACACCTGTATTTAGCATTGTCCGCTTGTGATCCGACTGACCAAAATTCATCAGGTGGAAACAGGCTTTTGGATTATTCTGATACTATAATATATCTGTATTATTTCTTAGTTTTAGCCAATATTTTTAATTTCAAATAAAGTTTCAAACCAAACACGAACAGGCCATTTATGGGATATAATAATTCATGTACATTTAACTGTAAAATGAGAGTACACCAGGCCAAGGATTGAAATGGAAAGTGATGTGATTTCTATTGGTTTCTGCCATATGACGGATGATGTTGCCATGGTTCCTTGAACCTGCCTTTTTGGTTGATCCCCAAACACTAGTAATTACATTCCCATCTGTCCTTCCTCACCATCCACCATTCATCATCATTGCAACAATTTCATTAGTTCCCACTGCATTAGTAGCATGCTTGTGTAATTGGACAGAAGGAGAGAGATGTGAGCAGCCCCATTCTCTAACTGTGTTTGACAGGGTTAATCTCTCAAAACTTGCTGTTTTTTCTCTCTCTTTTTTCCTCCTTGTCCTGTTGGACTGAAATCACCACTGGTGATTTCTTTCTCAAGGGCTCATCATCAGAAAACAGAGCTTCTTATCTTCACTGAAAAGATGATCCTTCCTCACATCTCAGCAGGGTTATATGTTGGCTATGAGAGCAACACCCCTGCTAAGCAACCATATAAAACCATATAAAACCCTATAATTAACTTGTGCCTTGACAAACTAAAGCTGGAGCTATGGGAACTCCCCACTGACATTTTTGCTCTGAACAAAGGCAATCAATTATGATTTGTAAAGTGAATGCATAGACAGTTCAAACCAATTCACACTGTGCTAAACTCCTAACTTTAAATTTGTGGTCATTTTTTTATTGTATTGTGATGATTATAAGGCCTATGAATGCCTCAGTTAAAATGTTTACCTGCAGAGACAGGTTCCCAACAAAAAATATGTGGCCAATACGATGTTTGACTTTATTCATGCCCATCATAAACTTATTTCTGCATCTTGTTCCCATACCTGCTCAAAATATGATTCTTGGGGTAAGCTTAATTCAGTTGTAGACTGTGGCTGCATACTCTGGAAACAGGTTTTCTTGACATTAAATTAAATTGTGAAATCTTCTCAAATAACTTGAAAGAATGGGAATCTAACTGAATTGAGTAAAACACAATTAAATTAGACACGTCCAATGTTACTTGACTAAATATCTTGCATTTAACTACTAGCAAGCAAATAACACATTGAACATTAGCAAGCTAAAAATATCTTTTTTAAAAATTCCCATCTTATGTAACATTATGGGCCCTATCTTGCACCCAGCGCAATTGACTTTGTACACCGACGCATGTGTCATTCCTATTTTCCACCCGCGCAAAGCGCGCTTTTCCCTCCACAGAAGCACGTCGCTAAACTAGTGAATGAACTTGCGCTCCCTGGGCGGTTCAGCGCAAAAAAGGAGGCGTGTTCCGGCGCAAACAATCCCTGGTGCTATTTTGCTGTTCCATTAAACAATTGCGCCACTGACCAGAAAAAAACCTAGTCTAAAGTCAGTGGCGCGTTGCGCGTTGTTCATTATGCTATTTTAAGGGCGCATGCTTGACCATAATGTATAGCGTGCACAACGCGCATACACTTTGTTCATGTAATCTACACAGATGCAACAGTTATTTTTGCAAATCATAAATTGTTACACTAAAAAAATATTAACACATGAGATGACGGAAATCATTGTGGTGTGCCACGAAGATGTGAAAAAACCTGTTTAACCGACGCTATTTTGGGTGGGTTTCTCCCATCCCCATACAACACAACTTCTCTGTCTTTCACTGCTCTTACAAGAACATCAGTCTCCTCGGCTGTGAACCGCTCCTGGCGTGCGCCTGGTAAATACGCCATAATAATAGCAATCCATAATGGAACTTGCGCACCTGCTTTTAAAGGGAATGTTGGATGACGCTCTGATTGGTTTATTTCACGTTACGCCCAAACCACACCTATGAATAATGAAGCTACTTCAGACCAACCCATTTTAGATTTGCGCCGGGCGCAAGAGCCATTTATCCCGCCGGGAAAATAGCAACAGCGCCGAGACCCGCCCACAAAGTTACTTGCGCTTCGCGCTTTGACACTTGCGTTTCAGATCGTTAAAATAGGGCCCATGGTGTTAGCAGGATGAACAAAGAAGAAAAACAGGTTACTCCACATGCAATTTCACAGTGACCCTTCATGTAACCATTCTCAATTTTAGCATACCCTTACAAAATAGAGGTATACTTCAAGTTCAAGTAAAGTTCAAGTACATTTTCCAATTATACATTATATATGAAGTTTACTAAAATCAATGTACAAGTATACTTGTAAGTGCATAAATTCAATACTTTTTGTGACTAAATTGGTCCACTTTGTAATTTATAAAAGTATTAAGTGTAACAGGGGTAAACTTTGAGTAAACAACTAGTTTACATCCAAGTTTTTCTTTTGTATTGCATCTATACTGTGAACTCAGCTTACACTGAACTTAAATCTATACTGTTAGTTTACCGGCTATATACTTCTAGCCAACTTTTTAATTTATGACAGTACACTTTAAAGTGTACTCATCTCAAACTACTAGTTTAATAGTATTTATGTAGGCCTTCTTTAAGTGTGACTATTAGTATAGGATGGCTTAACATCATACTTATAGTTTATGCTCTCTGTGAAAGAATTGCAAATAAAATCAGTCAAATGTTTATTTATTTCTCTAGCATGCTTTTCATGACTGGTTTTAGCAATGATAAACTAATTCTGACAGAAATGATTCATTTGGTACCAACACAAATGGATTAAGTAAACATCTATTTTACAAATTAAAATGGATTGCATACAATAACAAAAAAAAAAGTTGTGAAAAAATGCTTAAGAATTGTATTGCATTAGCTTATTTTAATTAAGTAAATTGCCTACAGTCTCTTCATTTGAGATGAATACTACAATATCCTCTGGGAAAGCTCTGTGGAATTATGTTACATAACCCGGCTCCAAAATTTATTTTCAAAAGCTTAAAAAGTTAACATTTGATTAAAGACATTTTCTAAAGGGTTTCTGGAGTTTGCAGATCATGCATATATATATATATATATATACACACACACACACACACACACACACAAGAGGCTGCTGTATCTATGTATGCTGTATCATGAATATGTATTGCGAAGCAGAGTACCTGTAACCCCTTCAGCCATGACTTATTCACGATACAGCACTAGCCTCGAGTACCTTATTGTTTTTATAAAACGGTTACCACACAATACAAATATTAAAGCCAAAAATATATATCAATAAAACTTAATGAAGTAAACTTTCACTAAAACCCTTCCTTCCGTCGGAAAAAAATAGTCCCTGGCCGTGAACAGCAACAGAACTTACATTATCACGCCATTAGATGGTAGCAAAGACTGTCTTTATGAGTGTGTCAGTCACTAGCAAAGACATATTTTACATTGAAAAGACTGAATTGTTGTGAATACTGAACAAGACACAACTGACAAATGCTTTGACTAGTGCTGTCAGTCATGGAAAAACCCCTCAACTGTTAAAAGGACAAGATAATACATCAGACATTTAAACAGATTTTTTTATTATGAACATAGGACTGACCTGAAGGAAAATGCTAAATCTGAATGCAGTGTAGTGATACCCAGAACCATTGGGAGAAGTGGTCATAGCCGTGTTTTATCGTGAATAATCAGAATCAAGGATAGGAACTAACCGTTTTATATATATATATATATATATATATATATATATATATATATATATATATATATATATATATAGTAAACTTTTTTCAGCATGTTATTCACTTTACATTTCATTTACAGCCAGGACTTTACTCTGAAGTTATGATTTGTGAGTAGCTGAACTCTGTTCCTAAACCTCAGGTCACTTCCTATTGTGGATACTTTCATTACAGTACAAGTCTTGTGAGCATTGTACGCAAAACTCATTACGCAGACCAGTGCAGACCAAAGCCACATGTGTTCAGCTGACTTTCCATCCTGATTTTAACAATACACAGTGGTTTACATAAGAGAATGCTGTCTGCAGGGAAATGTTTTTCTTGAATTATAGCACTGACCCTCAGGCAATCTGTCTGAAGTTGATTAGTTTACAGTAAACTGATATGAAAGTTACATAAGGTTGACCCAAGGCCAAACTGGTAACTATGATTGAGAATAAATTAATAAATAAAATATAAAAACAAAACAAAATAATCTTTTCAACATTAAACAAAAAGTTTAAAAAGTTAATGAGTTAAAGTCAAAACAAGATTGCCATAGGCAACAGTTCTCTCAAGTTACATTTTGATGTCTTAACAAAAGAGTGAGAGAGTTCTGCGTCAATGAATGGTATCTGTTCGAACACAGCATCCTGAGGTCACAGAAGTGTATCCTGATATGTGGCATTCTGTGCACTTCTGAGTTTGAAATGAACCAAACATATATAAAGAACCTATGACATTATGAAGCTGTTGCACACTTTCATCCTTCAGCCAATTAATATTAGAGTAATAATTGCAGTTTCACATGAAAATAACCAAAGAAATAGCTCAAATAAATCTTGCAGAACTGGGTGATGTAATAATAACATGATAGGACATATTGAAAGGGTGTGGAATGGAAACATGATGTTCTTTTAATACTGTTCTTCATTCATTCATCTATAAAACCAGGCTCTTGCATTTTCATGCAAATATCTTCCAGAGCAAAAAATGAGGTACAGAATATATCTATCTGGATCTAGACAGAATGAAATGGTTCAACAAAATGAGATGTCTTACCCTCACACATAGTCGTCTGTATTCAAATAAAACCTGCTAGAGTGAGCTATGAAAATGAAATTAACTTTTAAAGGGGAATTAATTCACTTTTATTTAAGTTTTATTTGTTTGTTTAATGAGAAAAGTCATTATTTTTCCACATTTTCAATTGAGTTTGTATCAAACCAAGACTTTTATGTCCTATGAATGAAATAGCAGAGGCTTAACCTAATAAAATATGAAACAAATTTAATGTGAAGCCCAGGCAAGATTGCATTTTGTCCAATTTTATGTTTTATCCAGTCTCATGCTTCAGATGGCAAGCCACAGACTGCCCACAGTCCGTTCACTGACTGTTTAATGCACACAAAACTGGCAGGCATTGTCCAAAAATTGGCAGTTCTGATCTGATTGGATGGCTTATACTCACCAAACCATTGCACCATGTTTTCTGTGGTGAACCGGTCCGTCTGGAAACAAAGTTGTTTACAAGATAGCAGGCTGATGCAATGAGCACTTAGGGGAAAAACTAAACAGTGGACATCAAATCTTGACTGACAGCAAATATTTGCATGCACCATATATATAAGCAAGTGAAGATGTAAATAACTAGAACCGATACCAAAAATACACCTACACTAACTGCATATTGCACAATTTTCTTTTGTAGTAGAGAGGGTGAGTAACAGTGTCATTTGTGTAATCGGTTCTAATGCTCTTACTCAGATTTCTCTGTTCTTTTTTTTTTTTTTTCTTGTTGTTGTTTTGTTTGTTTCAGTGTCACTGGTATGTTGACTTGTAACCACCAAGAGACGTAAAGAATCGTTATATTACTGAAAGAGAGGGTGAAATTATAAAATGAACTTTGCAATTTAAAAAGTAATGTAACCTTTCAATTTTAGTACAATGTAAACTTAAGAACAGTAAAGTACTTAAAGAATATATCACCAGAATCAGCACACTTTAACAGAAGTTAGATGACACTGAAAAAATGGTAACTTCTGGTTAAAATCTTAAGTTCAACTGTAATGGATCTATGTGGGCCCAAAAATATCAATAAATCATGAGGGTAATCTGGAAGAGTGAAGTACACAAAAACCAAGAGATACATTTTCTTCATTTTTAAGGAAAATAAGCAGTTTTGAGGCTTGAATTAAGGAATCGATTAAGCTGATAAAATTAAGAAGGCTACCTATTTATTTTAAGAGAATTAGTTCAGTTATGCGGTTTTATTTAGAGACACCATTTGGTGGTGATTGTTATTTCCCAGCATGCTTTGCATATGGCTGGAAATTGAGACTAAATATTGAAATTAGTGTTGTTTTATGTGTTTTTGAGTGAAGGGAAACATCTGTTCATTTTTAATGTTATGTTTGACATTTGAAAGAGTTTCTGTTGTTTTGACATTTTGGTAGTTACCATTGTGCAGAAGAGTAGAGCTTATAGGTTAGGTTGTGGATAATTGCATGTACTAATACTATGAAGCATGTATCTTTGTTTAATAAGCGATAGCATTGTTAATGCAAGTACAGTATCAAGTTTGTACTTATTTGTGCTATGCTTACAGCATATAGTCTGTTAATAGTACAGTATTACTGTACAAATATCATTTCTGTTCTCTCAAAGTCATACATTTAAGAATCAACTTCAAATAAAGAAACACTTTTAACTAAAATGTTAAATTCATTTTGTCATAGACTAATAATAAGGATAATGATAATAAAGGATATTTTACATGATTTATTCAGGTAGATTCCATTAAAGAAATCAAGGTATAAAAGCTACTCAAACATATCATGTTTAATATTGTTACCATCATTTTTACTGTGAAATAATATACTGCAGATTTTTCATAACACAGTATTTAGTTTCACCTCCAACATTTCATGCAACCTGATGCTTTCAACACGGCAAAGCCAAGATCCTGAAGCCTTCCTTTAAACTATGAAAGCCTTCTATGTAAACCACATCTGCTTGCCAACATCTATAGATCTTTTAGTCATTCTAGGCCATTCCAACAAAGAAAACTGCATATACAGTACCAGTACACCATATGTCCTAATTCAATTGCTTATCTCAAAACCTGTCAGAAATAGAGAAATAGATGTTATCAAAAACAGCATTTTAACTTCAGGAGATGAAATAACAGATAATTTACCAACTTTAGTTTCATATACCGTTGAACTGAAGGAAGGAAGGAAGAATTTCTCTAGAAAGTGGCCATCATTTTTATAATAATAATTTCACTATTCCTAGTACTGGCACAATGTCTAACTTGTATATACGTCTTTTGTGGCTTGTGATATTGGGTTATAATTTTGTCAAATAGGCCTATCTTAAAGCTGCAGTCCGTAACTTATTTGGCTCAATTTTTGAGCAAGCACATAACCAGCCTGTGTTCAAAACTATCTCCTGACCTTAGCCTGATTCACAACAGTAAGCTTATAATAATGTTTTATAATTTGGGTGGTATTGGTGGGTTAGTGTGGGAAATTCGAGCATGCAGTCATTCGTCTTTGCGTCATTACGCCACGTCTGTTTACATGAAGAAGGAGTCCCAGCTAGTAGGCTAAATCACATGAGAATGGCAGATCATTTATAGCCTTTTCTCAGCTGCAATAATTAAACTAATCATTTTGATGGTGGATTGTAATCCAGAAAGGTCCAAATGACAATCATCAGTGAAAACTGGAGATTCACCTGTATTTAAAAGCATAAGACGTCAGACTGCGGAGTGGCTGCAGAAATTGAAATGTACAGGAAATGCTAATACACACTAAATAAACATAGTCACGCAATGCTAATGTTATTAACATTAACAATTTGAGAACAAAGTATAACAATAATTATAATTTGCCTGGTTTAAAGTGATCTGAGCTAAGCGATCATTAGATTTAATTACCATTGCCAGTGCGATTTATTGCTATGCTTTTTTTTCCTCAGTTGGTCAAAACAAAAGTGGCAGATTTGTTACGTACTCCTTCAGATGACATTTTCCGGTGAAAATTCTTATTTTGGCCATACTTCCGAGACGTAGAATCTGTGATTTCGAAGTACAGTATCCACACCGATGTGGTGACTGACAGCAAACATTAGATTCATCCTCACTGAGGAGCCGTGCCAATACACAACCCATGTAAAGATGATAACTCCGCAACTGCAGATGATAACTGATAACTGCAATTGCAGGTTTCAAACAAAGATGGCGACAAAGGGGTAAAACTTAAATTTTGGAAGAAACATATTGACAAGGTTTTCAAGGTATTTGACTTGCCTAAAATTATTCAGTCAGATGGCTTGAAACCACAATAGTGAAATATCAGGTTTACACTCTTGCTCTTGAAGTAGTATCCAACACCTTTCAGTACTTTCCAATTACCACAAGTATTTGCTGAAAGCAAACTTACATATGAAAATGAATAGTGACAGGTAAAAAGGTTGAGTACCCCACACTGACTTAACTGGTTTACATCAGCATAGTTCCCATAAGGATGAGAAAGCAATTGTCTCTAAGACTGAAAACAGATCATGCACATTTCTGTGCAGAGCCAGGGCCATTCTGGCTGCACAATGTAATTTATGCCGCTCTAGCAATTGAAGCATAAAACAGAAGTCAGTTGCAGAGGAACATTGTTTGGTGAGTTGTGAATTGGCTCCACTATTCTTTGTGAATGAATCAGATGGCTTGAGGTGCACCACTGTATCCATTGCCTTAGCAAAATGTCTCTTTTTGGTTCAAGGTTCATTGTGGCTTCAAGCTACTCTGAGACCTTCCACTGTATATAGTAGTAGCCTGACCTTCTTATGTTTAAAATCAAGGGCAAGCCGGTGCCTAGTATGCCAAAGGAAGCCATGTTCAAACATCCATGTGACAGTTTTTAATTAATCAAATTCATTTGCTTCAAACATGAGATGCGGCTCTGCTTTTCTTGTGGCTCACACATAGAGCTGCGGTTTTAAAAGTTAAAGTGAAAGTGACATGATGTCTAGCCAAGTATGGTGTCCCATACTTGGAATTTGTGCTCTGCATTTCATCCAATCAAGTGCACACACACACACAGCAGTGAGTATTGAACACATACACACACACACCCAGAGCAGCGGGGAATCATTATTGCCCTGGCGCCCGGGGAGTGATTGGGGGTTAGGTTCCTTGCTCAAGGGCACCTCAGTTATGGGTAATGAGAGTGGAAGAGAGTGCTGATCATTCACTCCCTCCACCTACATTTCTTGCCGGTACTGAGACTCAAACCCACGACCTTTGGGTTACAAGTCCAACTCTCTAACCATTTTAAAGCTGCATAGACGACAAGTTTAAAGCTGCACAATGTAATTTATGCCGCTCTAGCAATTGAAGCATAAAACAGAAGTCAGTTGCAGAGGAACATTGTTTGGTGAGTTGTGAATTGGCTCCACTATTCTTTGTGAATGAATCAGATGGCTTGAGGTGCACCACTGTATCCATTGCCTTAGCAAAATGTCTCTTTTTGGTTCAAGGTTCATTGTGGCTTCAAGCTACTCTGAGACCTTCCACTGTATATAGTAGTAGCCTGACCTTCTTATGTTTAAAATGTAAACTCAGTTTATACAGTTAAACCAAAAATTATTCAGACATTTTTGATATGTTTTTACAAGTGGGTGCAGGACGCTATAGTTAATTTAAGTAAGTGAGGATAGCAAAATAAAGTAAACTGTGACATATTATACCCAAAAATTCTTCACAGTGGACTACCAGTAAAATTGATAAAAATTTGGAACCAAAATTTATTCAGACACTTTGACATGACCATGTTTAACTCTGAGACCTTATATTATTACCATTTTTTTAATCTATAGTAAATAAACTGTATTAATGAATGAAATGTTCAAGGTGTCTGAATACATTTTGGTTTGACTGTATATTATACCAGGTAATAGGTTGTTTGCAATCACATGGTTCTGGTGACGCACGAAATTCAGGTGGAGGGCAAGCAGTGAAAATTAGAATGGAAGAGATGGAGAAAAGTCTGTACTGTGCTGGTTTAGAAAGGTATAAACAGAAAATCACAACATATATTGAACGTGATCCTTATGTTATGAGGACAAGAGATGTTTCTACTCAACTGAAAGGTATAGAGATATAGAGAATGCGAAAACACCAACTGATCATGATAAAATATCTTCTCTTCCTTGAAAAGATACCATGAAGAATGTGAATATTTAACCAAGTCAAAAACAAAAAAAGGTATACAGGTATCCATATTCATTTCAGTATCAGCAGATGCAAGGCGCTATAAATGGTGACAACTTTTAAAGTTAAAAAATGATTAAAGATACATAAACGATAAAAGCTCCTTGTGGTTTCTCGGTTACATAGATTTGAGCAACCATAAATGACCCACAACAGGAATTTTGAGATTATGAAAGGATTTCTATATATAAAAATCACTCCCTGCCCTCCAGCCGCATTTCGCGCCACAGCAATGATGTCATGTGCAAACAACTTACTGCTTGAGAAACTATTAAAAATAAATTTGAAAAAATCAAGATTATGACGTCATCAGAATTAAAGTGATTTGATTGGAGTTCAAATGCATGAACAGCTCTGTATTTGCATTTTCACAGGTGTCTTTTGAGGGAACGTGACTCATATTCAGAAATTATATTTCACCTCAGCTTGTCAAAAATGATGTATGAGGCAGTTGAATTTAAAAGGGATCTTGCACAATGGGTTACAGATGGATGGCTGTGAAGAACAGATATAAAAAAAAAAAAGTCCAGAATACCTTTGATGAACCTTGATTTTTTTTTAAAACTATTTTCATTAAATAAATCAAGTATGATCTTCTCTGAAGGAAAGTGATTTGGAATGTTCTTCTTGTGACAGTGAGCGAAAACACTTTAATCAGAATCAGTTGTTGTTACAAGAAATTATTGTCATTAAGAACTGTAATGATATCAGCAGTACATTATATTGGTTCTGTTCTGTTTTGTCTAAGGGGGGTTATTGCAGCTCTCCTTGCTTTTATCCATGCTAGGCTGCATGGATGGGCAGGGCGTTCTTGCCCATAATAGAACCATATCGCCAATCCAAACTGTATGCTAACTGTCAATCATCTTTGACAACAGTGGTCTGGATAGGTATTTTATATATATCATGCAAACACATAATGGCTTGATTCCCCCTTTGCTTCCTTTGAGTGGTGGATTCAGGCTGAGGATTTCCAGGTCTTAGAGAGACCCTTAGAGGCGGACTGAGAAAGAGGAGAAAGTACATCTCACACAGCAATGCATGCTATACTTACAACCTTTAGAGTAACTGAAATATACATACGTAGAGTACAGTATATCTCTGCTGAATATTAATACAAGGCCTATGTTCAAATTAAATCAGGCCTTATCCATATAGCCTGCTTGGTTAAGTCTGTTAGTTAAGTCTGACCTTTCAGGGGTGTGCTAAGCAAGATCCAGGCACCATTTTGGTTCCTCAGATTGCTCAACTGTCAGAGTTCTTATAAACATAATATGGAACTTATTGGTTCCATTTTGTGCTGACTGTTCGGTTGAAAACATTTAAGGAATTAGTTCCAGTAAGTTCTAAGAAACAGTTGCATCTATCGTACTTCCCTCTTAGTTTTTAGCCATGCGTAGGGGGTGCAAGTGCTTTCAGCTAATATCCATCATGGACACGGTTGTGCATCTTGGATTTTACATGTCGCTTTGAATGAAAGTGTCAGCCAAATGAATAAATGTAAATCTAACTCTATAAGATCACAAAGTTGTGGAAGATCTTAAATATACTTTTTCAGTTTAGTTTCAGCAAATGCTAATTTTGGACAGCAGAAGTTGTTTTGAGTTCTGGAATTACAGTATGTTATATAAAATTTCATCATTAAAGATGAAGAAAACTAAAGTGCACAACAATTATGCTTTGGTGCCAAAATTCTTTGCTTTCAAGTTGTTATAAAATGTTACACAGCTTGTTTTACAGAAACTTCCAGGATCGCAATCTCTCTCACATACACAAAAGTTTACCGAGCACAAACTTTCCTGTCCAGTTTGCTTAACTTCCTGGAGACTTGAGTATTATGTAATCTTTTGAAAGTAGATACATGATCGGCTTCTCATTGTTTATCATCTGACATAATGAAAAGACTTACTTCAAACCGGTCATTTATCACAGGAATATCATGTTTGTGTTTGTACACGTTGCAGGCCTGGAGTTTGCAGTCAAAGCCAAGTAGTTTCACTAAACTATTAATAAAGCTCTCTAAGAATGAAAAGATGGATTAAGCAACTTAAAGAAAAATGCGGCATCACAATAAACAGGAAGCAGAAAAGTAAATTTATATGGGAAAACATAATCGGTATAATTTTTGATTTGGTCATGTGTTGCATTTCACTGTAGCGCAAAAATTACATCATCACATGACAATGTCCCTCTCCGCTGACATCAGCATGGGACTTTCCATAGCGAAACAATCAGAGGAGAGAGAGTGTTATTTCTTTCCTTTAGGCACTGACTGAACTTCAATTCAATCAAGGTGTTTGCTTTACTTTGCACTGCAAAAATTTCTTGGTTTCAAAGGTTTTGAAATAGCTTGACAAAGTTTCATTTCACTATTTTTTTTTTCAGTTAATCTGTGTATGATGTACACACATTGAACCTACAATATCCTCTTTTCCGCCTGTTTTTTTTTTTAAATAAAAATTTCCCAGGCAGATATACAATGATAATGAGTTATACATGCCAACTCAGCTTTACTATTGTCAAATATTAACTATTATCGCTTCATCAACATGCTTTAAAAGGTCAATATGTTTGGGATTTTATGGCTTAAAAGAGGGCAAAAGAATGGCTTGTTTTTTTGTTTTTACAAATGATAATTGTATCTTAGATGTGTTTTGATAATGCTTCCACACAATATACCCTCATTTCAGTTTATCATTCCTAAAAATAACTACTGCAAAGCTTGCTTGTACTTCCTGGTGTGCCACAAGTAAATCTTTGAAAGGAAAGTTCTCTTACAAATGGTAATTTACTCACCCCAACGACGTTAGAAAAGTCTTAAAATTTCAGTCAATCCTCACGCAAGGCTATCTATCATATGATTTCAAAATATGCGGAATGTAGCCCACAAGATATTTGTGCAATGGTATTTTATGGTGTTTTGGTCATTTGGCATAAACATCCTCCCTAACATATTTTTTTCGTCAAGCCCAATGACATGTGAGTGAGTAAATAAACAAAGAATTAGGGTGAACTAGGTCTTTAATTTCACTGTAAACACTGTGGGAAAATATAATCTTGTAATGAAAGTTATTTTGAGGTTGGAAAGGTAACCGGAGCTATAAATGCCTGGCATTCATCTTTAACCACCTGCAGCTACTTCCTCTATTAGAAGCTTTTAATCCAAAATATGCACGTTCTTTCAATCAAACAAACCCAGCATGACAAAAAAAGCTATTAGTCTAATATATGGGTTAGGTTTCTGATAAATGAGCTTACTGTACTAATTTTAATAATCTGAAAAAACTTCATCTCATTTGACAAGAACATTAAGGATGAACCAATCTACAGTAAAGATACGGTCCACTAGAGAATACCGGGTAAATTCCTGACCTCATTACAACCAGGAAGTGCCCATCGATGTCCAAATATGAACTAGAGCAGATATTTATAATCATTAACACTCACAAACACAACAGTAACCAGCAGGTTGTAAGGCTTCTGAAATGCGAGTAATAAAAAATTGATTTGAATGGTTATATTTTAACGACAGGGGAACTTATCTAAACGTCTTGTTGTGCTTAAGCATTAAAGGTTCTCACGAAAGATCATTTAGTACTAAAAGCATTTATCTGTTCATTGCAGTTGGTGTAATCAGACTTCTTCATTCAAGACTTGGTCATGTGTCCATCCATGCACAGTTATATAGAAACTGAAAGCAAACCAGTGGAAAGAATTCAAAAAGTTTTGAACGAGGAACAAAAGTTCATTGTTTTGTTCCAGGCGCAGTTGGAAATCTGGACGGGATAACAACCGCAGCATTACGCAACAGCCGAGAGTTTGAAACTGTAGTTGGAATATTTGACTAAAATCCTCTGTCAGCAAAATGTGATATATGCCCAGCTTTAGTTGTAATTCATTCAGAACGTGTGGTATTGTTCTAAAAGTACTAAAACTTTAGTAACAGAAAAGAGAACAGAAACGTGCATTTGTAAATGGTTTATTGCCTCGGCAGGTTTGAAGCACAATTCATTTAAAAGTAAATGAAATTTAGTAGAGTAAAAAAAAGCTAATATATCCCATAGGGAGTGCCATATTTCTTCCACATAAATTAAAATCAGCACAGGCTGTGGAAGACAACCCATACAAGACTAAATATAAAGACGCTTACATGGTGTGTGCTTAAATCATCGCAATATACATGAGCTATAAAATACAGTGATTTGAAAAGCCTTTTTAAGAATGAGACCACCAGTGTCTCAAATCTCAAAGAGGAATAGGCAAAATATAAACTGCATGTCCCCCACCTCTTACATCTGTTCTTCAAAGAATGAACCTTGTCAACTTACAAACTGTAATGCTCACAGGAAGTATATTCACAGTGTATTTATAATGTATTCAGTGGTAATTAAGTAACAGTGCTACAACTGAAGACTGCACATTGCGACGTTCGTCTCGACGCAGAACTCACCACTCTGTAACGCCCACATACAAACACATGGTTTTGGGGCTAAGGCCTCATATTGTCTGTGTTGTTGTAAAGGACCTTGTGTTACAACATAGAATTTAGTCCATTATACTTTGAAGCAAGATCACACATCGATCATAGGTTGCTGTGCCAGTAAATCAGGGTCCTATATCAAAAAAGAAAAAAAGAAAACAATCAGGCTTTTAGAAATATTTCAGGTACTATGACTAAACATGTCAAACACAGGACCTGAAGCGCCGCTCTGAAAGTATGTGACCTCAGTGAGCAACTGGTGTAGATTTACATTTGCCATGAGCACAATTAAAGGAACATGGCCACTTTAGGAACAGGTTTTAGTTTAAACATATGGTTTATTTAAGTCAATGTACATATTAATATTGGAAATGTATATCAAGAGGTCATAAAATGCTCAAATGCTGTTTCACATTCTTGAATTTTAAGATAAACTGAATGGAACAAAAATGCTTGGCAGGTGTCCTGAAGCACATTTTAAAAGCGTTTTCAATTTGACATGGTATCTCAAAAATGTGAATCATGTAATGAGATTATGCTGAATAAACAGAAGCGTCGCAACATGTCAAAGACATCCGTATAATAGTGCATGTTTACATAGGGAAACACATTTTTAAAACATCTGAATGACCCCTATTTTATTGTTACTGCTACTTTAGATTTTATAAATATAACAAATTAAATCATTTAGAGCATGTATTTGCTATGACGTTTTATGTCATCACAAGATTGACTCAACAAAACATAATATATAGAGAAAAACTGTTTACCGTGTTTGTCCGATGTCGTCTTTTAATCAGTATGGTTATAATCAAGACAACAGCGATTAGTAGTACTGCCAGTATGGGAACACTAATAGTGACAGCAGTGACAGATTTGTCCTCAATGAAGAGAGCAGGTGTAGGGATGGGTACGAATTCAGACACTGGTAGAAAACAAGCACAATATATTAGACAAGAATGTCATCAATATCAGTACAATATTACTCATTAAAGATTACAAGCCTAACTTGTTATATATAAAATATTCATACAGGCAGAGGTTCTAGAGCAGTGGTTCTCAACCAGGGGGCCGGGGTCTACTCGGGGTCTCGGGAAACTTCCAAGGGCCGCAAATCAAAGTCTTAAAAATTATTTTATTTAGTCTTGAATGATTATATTTAGCCTTAAAATTATAATTGAACTGCTGCTCTAGAGGAATCTCAGCATTTGTAACACCAGGCTCTGTGCCTATAGCCTTGTTTATACTGTTTTATGCTCTGTAGTCTTATTCTTATACCATTCAATAGATAAGCTATTTTGTTACCGCTAGTTGTGCCACAGATGACGTCAGAACATTGTTTTAATATTGTGAAAGTCAACTCTCTGGGGGCTATAACTTTCGGTTCTGCTGCAGTGGCACAGGCAACAAATTCAACTTCCTTTGGTTGTCATGAATGTTCTGCTTTTTAGCTGCTTTTTTCCCCTCACGCGTCATCATCTAACCAGTCCTAATAGACTACAGCTAAGCAGACTTGCACTTTGAAACGAGAAGCACACTGAAATTGTATTTAACAGGAAGAGGCTTGTTGTTTCCTTTCAAGTTATTACTACTGATCTGCTAGGGTAAATACATTCAATTTTAGATAACTCACCTGTTAGATTAACTTTTAGTGACTTTGTTGAACGGGCAATCCCAGGAAGACTGAATATAGAATAACAGGTGTACACTCCTTCATCCTCAAAAGAGATGTTGAGGATCTTAAGGGAGCAGTTTGTTTTCTCCGTTCTCAGGAAGTTTTCAGTCCTGTCCATGTAGTCCTGGTCTATAGAGCTGATTTTATCTTCTGGATAAACACTCACTACTCTTTGACCTTTCTGCCATACCAGTTCAGGCACACTGGAACAGCTACATGGTAAAAGTACGTCATGTCCAACGAAGCCAAGCACAGTTTCCACCATTTCTTCCTCTGCAGAACCAGCTATAAGAACAGTTACAGATACTCATCATAACAAATACTCAATTTACAAATTTTTCAATTTTATTTATTTATTTATTTATTTTTAAAGAAGAAAAATATGATTCTCATAAGGAACAGTAGAAACAGTTATACATTTCTTTCATATTATATATATAATATATATAATTTTACATTTTAACTTTTTTAAATGCTATATTATATATATGTTTTGTTTTTTGTTTTTTTGTTTTTGTTTTTTAAGAATAGAGCTACATTTAAGGGTCTAGAAGGATTCAATAAATACTCACTTGTGATCAGCAGAAGTGTCAGCAATGCCAAGATCATCATGGTTGTCCTGGAAGAGAGAGAAGCAGGTTTTGAAGGAGGCTTTGTGCTATTGGAAATTCCCAAGTTCTCAAATAAACTTCAAACTAGGCTAAATGTGCATAGTTGTATGCGACCACGAATACAAGACTATAAACATCTGCACTTTTTCCAGGTAAGACACGTTATCGTTCGTTAAAAGAAGCAAGCGATCTCCTAGCAGGTCAGTGCATCTGTGAAATTTATTAGAAGGCAGCCTATTTCCCCCAGGTCACATGAGTAAAAAGAGCCAAACAGCTTTTCCTAAAGATTCTCTCATCTGACTTTGACTTTGGAATGTCCTGCTGTTAGATTGAACAACAAGAGCCCCGCGAAACAATGCAATCGTGTATGATCTGGGTCTCTCACGCGTAAGTTGTGGGTCAATAAAACTTTTAACTGCATGAAAATGTTTAAAAATAATATATCAAATAATATATATGTGAAATTATATATATATATATATATATATATATATATATATATATATATATATATATATATATACTGCTCTGGAAAAAATTAAGAGACCACTTAACATTGATTTCTGAACTTGGAGTGGTCTCTTAATTTTTTCCATAGCTGTATATATATATATATATATATATATATATATATATATATATATATATATATATATATATATATATATTATATTATATTATTTTATATTTTATATATATATATATATATATATATATATATATATATATATATATATATGACAAAAAACCATAGATTAAAATTAAATGTACAGTAATCGTGCTGACCTTTGGCTTATATTTCCGCTGCAGAAGAACACAGGTACGCATCCGATTGCTGTGAGAGAAGTGAAATGAATGAAGCGTTCGTGTATTTTGTGTCAGTTTAAAGACTCGCCTACACATCATCCCACTCACAGATTCCAATACTTCTGGGCGTGGCTAAGTTCATTGTTTAATAGCAGCCTGTAGCGAGTTACCTGGCTGTGACCTAGAATATTTATGGGGTAGGTGATTGCACTTGAATGTGCACATGACTGTCTGATTTGTTTTTGAGCAACGATTTTAGAAAGGGAAAAACCCAGACCGGACAACGCGAACAAGATGTCCAACGCATTGTTCTGTAAATTCCATAAGATGGCGCTAGAGGGCTTTAAATTCCCTTTCTGTGCCTTACTCGTTTTCTCTTGGCTTTACTACTGTTATTGCCCAGGAAGTAAAGTTCATTGACCCTTTGTCATACTGTATTGAAGAACCTTGTCACAACGTGAGCCTGCTGTTTACTGACACTTGTCTGAGAAGAATATGCTATTATTGGAGGGGGAAAACTACAATCTAAAGCATGTGCCTTTAAGATTCAATGACTTTGTGTATTTTTTATGGTCCAAAATTGTATGAAGTTCAAATATATATTTAATACTGATGAAGGAAACCCAATTTCTGTGAAAAGAAGAAATTTGCAATAAATAGGCCTATAAAGGCCCCATGGACTGTTGTGATATAGGCTGAATTTGGACAACCACTACAATTTCTAAAGTAGATATAAGGACAATCATGCTAGGGCAGAATAACAAATAATAGTAACAATACAAATATAGCATTTTGTAAGTAATATTTATTCATAATAATCACTTCAGCAAAGGGCGTATCATTTCATTAAAAAATATTAGGTGAATATTAGGTATTCTGCATGTATATCTTGGAGTTTTAATGTTAGCTACAGGCATCTTTCACAACTGAATCAAAATTGGCCTAATTAAAATGAAAGCTCTGAAAATGAATAAACATTTGCTATGAAATTCAAAACTGCTTGATTGTTTGATGCCTCTGGTTCACATGTGTGCCATAGCTGAACACAACTTGCCAGTTTGTATATGCAAAACAGAGAAAGGGTTTGAAAGCTGCAACCGAATTTGTGAATACATAATATTATATAAAACAATTGAATTAAGTCTACATGCATGAAGAAATTATGTATACATTTCTACATATGCTATTTTTGAATATCCAATGGCCATCTGAGCTCTGGAAACAATGAATGTGTCCACATAATTTTATTACTTTTATTACATTTAATTTAAAAACAATTATATCTACTGTGCAGTTCATAACAGTCATCATTTTTGTTTCTTTGGCTTGATGGCCATTTTTACATGCCCACATGAAAAAATACTATAGTAATTTATAGTAAATTTATAGTATGATCGTAAAGTACTTGATTTGTTGTGGCAATTGTATAGTAATATAAACAAATTACTTTACCAAATACTGTACTGTAAGTTTTCTACTACAACTTGAGGGTATATTATACTACAATAGGCTAATCTAGGGGAATTTTACAGTTAAAGACCCAAAAGACCAGATATGATGAATGAAGACCCGGAGACAGAGTTTTAAAAATATTAATTAAAGACAATTTTACTGAAGAATAGTTTGCAGTTTCATCAGCAAAACCCAGCTTCAAGTCTCACAAGGAGTTCGCCGCTCTGCGTACACTCACATTTCCACAGCAATTATACTCTAATAGAGTCCACTAACTACATCATTCTTTAAGTTAATCGATTCTGATTGGCTAAGAAAAATAGACAAAATTAGTAATTTTCCACACATGGACTGATAGTCAGAAGCATATCTCCATCCATCACACTTCTGACACCCTGGATTTAGGCACAGGATGTCCTTCTAGATCATGACAAGGTGTCTGCAGATCTCAAGCAGAATAGCAGTTGTCCATCAGTTCCACTAAAGGACCTGCACAGATCACCTAACGCACATACAAAGATACATATGATGCACAAGTTCTTCAAGGTTGAAGTTGGCCCTACCCATTAGGTTAGTTCACCCAAAAATGGAAATTCTGTCATTTATTACTCACCCTCATGCCGTTCCACACTCGTAAGACCTTCGTTAATCTTCGGAACACAAATTAAGATATTTTTGATGAAATCTGATGGCTCCGTGAGGCCTGCATAGGGAGCAATGACACTTCCTCTCTCAAGATCCATAAAGGTACTAAAAACATATTTAAATCAGTTCATGTGAGTTCAATGGTTCAATATTAATATTATAAAGCGACAAGAATATTTTTGGTGTGCCAAAAAAAAAACAAAATAACAACTTATATAATGATGGCTGATTTCAAAACACTGCTTCAGGAAGATTCGGAACATAATGAATCAGCGTGTCGAATCAGCAGTTCGGAGCGCCAAAGTCACATGATTCCAGCAGTTTGGCAGTTTGGCACACGATCCGAATCATGATTCGATACGCTGATTCATTATGCTCCGAAGCTTCCTGAAGCAGTGTTTTGAAATTTTTTATTTTTTTTGCACACCAAAAATATTCTTGCCGCTTTATAATATTAATATTGAACCACTGTACTCACATGAACTGATTTAAATATGTTTTTAGAACATTAATGGATCTTGAGAGAGGAAATGTCATTGCTCCCTATGGAGGCCTCACTGAGCCATCGGATTTCAACAAAAATATCTTAATTTGTGTTCCGAAGATTAACGAAGGTCTTACGGGTGTGGAACGGCATGAGGGTGAGTAATTAATGACAGAATTGTCATTTTTGGGTGAACTAACCCTTTAACTATAAACAGTAACATTTCTCAAAACATACTGATAAGTTGTACTTTTCTTTCAGGGAGAGGTATACAGAAAATATCCATCATTATTCTGTAGTGTTTGAAGATGAAAAGGAAAATAAATGCTTGAAGAAGTCATTCAAATAATTTAATATTTAGAAAGATAAATGTTGATTAATAACTTGATTATAAATCACTCAAAAGATATATATTGAAGCGGTAGTGGATTCCAGAATCCAACCCTTCACTACACTACAGCTTACTGTAGTAAAAACTAACTACAGTATTTATTACAGTTTATCAGTTCACTTTAGTTAATACTACAATATGCTGTAGCATTCATTAACAAAGTGCATTACAGCTTATATAGTATGGTTTAAAAACACTATTTAGCATGAATTACTAGGCTATAGGCTAGTATTTTTTCAAGGTAGGGTGTCGAGTTCCGCGAAAGTAACATTTTAGAGCACGTTGAGTAACTTGTAATCTGACCTGAAACGTGAAAAGTTTTCCAAGCCTTTTCTTTGACCTCATTTGGAAGTGGTTTTAAGGCTACAAAAACGAAATAAAATCATTTGCATATTTCTGTTACGTTTACCTAAGCCGAAACGTTACACCAATAAGATGCTTTAGACGAAATTCAACTTTACTATTGTGTCTGCTTTTGTGTTCATTCATTCCAGTGTTTTGATGTATCGGTCAAATTGTGCGGTTTCCTCAGTGACCACCTTCATTCTCTGACTCCGTTCTCCTCCACACTCTCCAGACGTGTGGTCAGCTGACTTTCACTGGAGCAGCTGTGTGCAGTCGCGCATTCTCACAAAGCACAAGCAGCATAGACGATAAGGGAACACGGAGCTGAAAATCGCTGAGCTGATCCGCTCAGGACATTTATCCATCAGGACGTGCTGCGCTTGGGAACACGGCCATGGATATGGACCGTACGGTATTCCTGCTGTTAACGCTGACGACTTTTTCGCTCGCCATCGAGGTAAGAATAGGGATTGTGTAATGGAGAGGGAGCTTGATTCTCCTCCATACTTTAAAGGACGGCCTGGGAGCGAAGGGGGAAAAACGCACAGCAAGAGCATGACACGGATGCAGACAGACATTTTGAGCGCTGCGTGATTGTCAGTTGCGTATTCCAGCATGATCATACCTCTCTCTCATGCAGTTGGTTTTCTTGTCTGTTGGTGTTTTAAATCAATTAAAAAGTGTTGGGTGGAGGCTCCTGGTGCAGGCAGAATCGCCTGGTTTGCACTAATATTAGGCACAGTGGGCGAACTGTAGCGCGTGAACGTGATACATAAAGACGCGCATCTTTAGTAGCTTTTAGAACAACATTGTTTTAATGTTTGGGGGTCATTTGCACACCTTCATATAAAACATTATAGCCTAACATTCGAAGTCGAAACGTGGCATTGAAACATACAGAATTGCACAGTGGAAAACGCTGATATGGCGATTTTATGCTGATGCACCCGTAATGTGTTTTTGTGTTAGAGCAAATAAATGTGGACAGGAGGAATCTGAACTCATGTCATGCAGATGCGGCTGGTGGAATCATGAAAACATCAGTGACTGACATGTGTTAAAGAACGCATTCTCTCACCACCTGCAGTTGGCACATTTTATATACACGAGAGAAAAAAAGAAAAGAAATATATAACCTTTGTCTGGTTTGCAAGATTGCAGAGCTCTATTTTGGGTGAATAAATGCTGTGGCAGCAATCCGGCGGCCCTCCTTATTCGAGCATCAGAGGACAACGCTCATTCCTCTGCGGCGCCTTTTGCGCATCTATTATTCACACAAGTGTTTTATGAAGGAATTTGCTTTGTTATGTAGGCATGATTGTTGAAATGCGTAAATGATGTAGGACTTGCTCATGGTGGAGAGATTTTGTGAGGAATATTAGGCCTGCAAAATGATGTTAGTTGACAGAAGCAAGATGGCGTCCGTGAACTGCGGCGTTTCATTTTTTTTTATCCAAACGGCGTAAAGGCAAAATCTGCTATGGATGGATAAACTTTCTCACTCCCACAAACAGACACTGTTAAACAGACACGCATCTGCACAACATGTTCTTTGCATGCACAGATTATTTCAATGGAGGCGTTTATTGACACCTATTGTGCCATTTAGAGATATTTTATTCTACATAGATTTTCTGTAAGGTCAATATGTAGATGTGGTGTTGTTCGTGTTCTCTCAGAATATGGTATACCGATATCATGGTGCAAATAATGGAGAGACTTTGGGGGTGTGACTCCCAGATAACAAATATTTCAACATTACTCAAAAATGAAGCTACTAAAACAGTGTTTGATGAGGTTACCTAATGTTAGAATATAGTTCCCCTCTGGTGTTTTGTGTTTCCTAGCGTTCTAGGAACGCTTCTTTTTAGGTTTTGTTTTAATAACCATAAACTAACGTTTCCAGAACATTCTGGGAACCAAAAATTGTTAACTGGGACACTACTCAAGCTCTTTCTATTCAGATTGGTATTAGATAATATATCAGCAAAAACACATATGTACTGTCATTGTTTTTCACATTATTATTGATTTACATATCACAGTTATTTCACAACAACGGTTTAAAATCAAGTTTTGTGGGTATTATTCCATGTGTATTAGCTGATACACCTGCTGGTCACCTGCTGCTGTTCCTAAACATTGACTAAATTCATTTCAGTTTGTTAAAATTGATTAAATTAGTGTGCATTTTTGTTTTGTAGGCATGTCAAATGACAAATTGAGTTGTGAACTGAAAAGTACCTTTACAAATTCCATTTAAAAATTGACCCCTTGTACCAGTCAGAGTGCAAAGTATATAAGGACTTAAAAGAAATAAGACCCTCAAGCTTATTTCATTAAAAGGTGTCGTTTGTAGGTAGTGTGCCAAAACAAGCTCTGAGAGTTTGTGTTGTCACCTCTTTACTGGTCACCATAACCATGAACAAGCTGTTTTGCCTGAAAGGTCCCTTGCTTAGTTTGCTTATAATTGGTAAATCTGTTTTCGGTTAGCCTCCATCTGAAAAAGGGCTTCCTTTGTCTGACTGGGAAATGTCAGTGGAACATGTAAACATGGTCCGTTTTAGATTATGTTTTTGAGTGTTACAAAAACTGCCTCATTGATTTTGACAGCCTTCAAAATTAAACCAGAGCTGAATGGCTGTTGAAATCTGCACATTTCATTTTGCACTAATGTGGATCCTGAACTGCTATGACAACCTGGCTGAGACACTATTTTGGGAGACTGATATTCGCAGATGATTGGCTTTCACGAGTGGCTCAGTGGCTGTGTCAGTGTTAACGCATTTCTTATATCATGCGTTGATGGTAATGATCTCATGTAAACCGATCTATAGCTGAAATCGTGTAGTTTATTGCATTAGTTAAGACCATTTTGTGTCTAAAACACAATGGTTTTCCTAAAGAGCTAACAACTGTACTGCGGCCAGCATAATTACAGTATTCTGTTTAATTGCCCTACAGCATTGAGATGGTTTATTGCACTATAACCACCAAGCCATTTGTTAAAAAAACATTACAAGACGGAGTCTGTCTGTCTGTCTTTCTATCTATCTATCTTTATTTCTTTCTATATCTGCTGGCTTAATGAGGCAGATGCATATTTCAGACAGCTGGCTGCAGCAGCACTTCCACTGTTTGTTACCTAGGACAAAAAGGGGAAAACACAACAGTCCCATAATCCCGCACGCTCAGTTGAACAGACAGGGTGGGTCTGGTTGTAAGGGACCTTTGTGACTCACTGGGTCGAGGCCAGGCCAAAGACATACAATAGATGTCCGCCATTATTCTCTCTTTCACTTACTATAAATTGAGTGTCTTCTACAAATATGTTTTCCTTCCAGTCTTTTTCAGGATCTCATAAACTCATTTCTATCTTATTTTTAAATATCTTTCCACCCACTTCAAGAGATTAGACTGTATTTGAGGCTTTTAACCCTCAACCAAATAGGCAGTAATGTTTTATATTGTATATTACGTAACTGGAATTGTGGCTCTAAAATAGATTAATGTTTGTTTACAAGCTTTTGTCAGATATAGAGAGTTTTCACTAAATCGTTTTCTAAATCTTTTATATTTTATCTTCTATTATTGTATTGAACTCTCAAAACTATAACTTTATAGTTTTTCCAAAAAGAGTGAAATTATTTTGATAATTCACTTTTTAATAACACACAAATATAGACCCTCAACACTTAACTCATAAGCCTAGTGTTCATATAACGAGCGAGACCATAAATATAGTCAGCATTGTGTGATACACTGGGAGTGTGGTTTAGTATGGAGGAAAACAAATCCTCCATAGTTATCAGAGTTATATATTTCTATGACGGAAATGAAGAGAAATGTATACAATACCATTTAAAAGTTTAGGTAAGATTACGTAAGTGTTTTTTAAGAATCTGAAGCTTTTATTCAACATGGATGCATTCAAAAATTCTAACAGACCCAGATTTTTGAATGGTACTAGTGTACAGTATATACATATTTATATAGTATTCAATATTTTATTGAATACCAGGAGATGTTTTCTAACACTTGCTTACCCGCTAAAAGCTTTGATATAATTTGAACACTGCGAACAGGGACAACAAAAACAGCAACAACAGCATAAATAAAGCCATCAAACCATACAGCAATAACCTGATAACAGTCGCTACATAATTTCTTCACACCACAGTGCATTCTGACAACTCAAAACCCAACATTGTTCAATATGAAAGTGATTATCCAGTCGGCTCTCTGTTTGGCTAGTTGGGACAACATTTGGTGCAATATTGTTCGCCTAACGTGTCTGTATGTAGATTCAAAGTAATTTCCCTGTATCTGTAAATCAAACAATATTGATGCCCCTGTCTCAGTGAACCTCACAGAGGTCAATGTCATGGACATTGTAATGTATAGTGCTCTAACTAGATGCGCAAACCTGCTGTTATCTATATCTGTCAGACGCTCATAAGCACAGCAACTATTTGATGAATTGTTGAATCTTTGTGCTTGCCCACACATTTGCAGTTTTTCCTGTTTACATTGTCATCCTGTCTCTGTAATCGAATTAATTAAATGATATGCTGCTTACTTAATCAAGTTAATCGCAGTTGGTCGTATACATCAATATTTGCTGAGTGAATCCCCATATGAAGACATCTGAAGATCATAGGCTTATGTGATAATGGTTCCTCATGTTCCCGCTGATTGTGCTGTTGGCAGGTGCCATCGGATGACTCAGTGGGCTTGTTGGCGGAGCCCCAGGTGGCCATGTTCTGTGGGAAACTCAACATGCACATCAACGTCCAGAGTGGCAAGTGGGAGTCGGATCCAACTGGCACCAAGAGCTGCATCGGCACCAAAGAGGGCATCCTTCAGTACTGCCAAGAGGTAATGAGAGAGGAAAGATATAAAACGAGACGAGCAAATAGAATGAGTTCTGCTGCTGTGTCAGTGTTAGTTGTCAATAGCTTTGTAAAAGATTATTGTATCGTGATTACTTTAGTAATTGAAGTCAATTATATAATGACAATCACAGTAATTAATAGCCAAAGGGGCTTCTGAGCATTACATAAGAATGCCAAGTTCTATTTAGTGGTCGACTGGTATGAGTTTGTCAATGGCTGATGCTGATGCAATGTGGCCGATAGCCAATGTAATGCCATATCCTCTACTTTTCAAAGGTTTGGGTTCAGTAAGAAATCTTTAAAAGAAATGAATACTTCATTCAGCAAGGATGCATTAAATTGATAAAAAGACAGTAAAGACATTTATAATGTTGTAAAAGATTTTTATTTCAGATAAATGCTGTTCTTCTGAACAGAGAATCCTGAAAAATATTTCACAGTTTCCACAAAAATATTAAGCAGCAAAATAGTTTTCAACATAAAAATAAGAAATGTCCCTTGAGCACCAAATCTACATATTATAATGATTTCTGAAGGATCATGTGACACTGAAGACTGGAGTAATGACGGCCAAAAATGTATTAAAATAAAATTTTAAATTTTGTGATATTATTTCACAATATTACTGTTTTTGATCGAATAAATGCAGCCTTGGTGAGCATAAGACACTTCTTTCAAAAACATTTTAAAAAATCTTACCGACCCCAAAACTTTGAATGGTAGTGTATGTTTGCAAACGAGAGTACATAATACATACAAATATATGAAATCAAATGGTTATTTTACTAAATATATGCTGAACATTGAGTCACAAATATTTGAAATCTAAACTGACCCTGTTTACACATTCTTGGTCTTGTACTAAGAGAAATTTTGCTAGGAAATATGTGACCCTAGACCACAAATCTAGTCATAAGGGTCAGTTGAGACTTATATACCATCTGAAAGCAGAATAAATAAGCTTTCCATTGATGTGATGTATGGTTTGTTAGGATAGGACAATATTTGGCCAAGATACACCTATTTGAAAATGTGGAATCTGAGGGTGAAAAAAAAATCTAAATATTGAGAAAATTGCCTTTAAAGTTGTCCAAATGCAGTCCTTAGCAATGCATATCTACTCACAAAAATAAATTTTTGATATATTTACGGTAGGAAATTTACAAAATATCTTCATAGAACATGATCTTTACTTAATATCCTAATGATTTTTGACATAAAAGAAAAATCGATAATTTTGACCCATACAATGTATTGTTGGCTATTGCCACAAATATACCCGTGCGACTTATGACTGGTTTTGTGGTCCAGGGTCACATATGTTCAGCTATGAAGTTGTGGCTGTAAGAAAAAACAGGCCAAAAATCTGAAAAAAAACAAGCTTGTGATGGTGATTAGGAAAAAAGTGATTCATTTATTTATTTATTTTAAATAACAATTATTTAGTTATTCCAAGAAAAGATAGTTGTGTTTTTTGCAATCTTTCATTAAAATGTATTTTCGCTTCACCTCTGAAACGACATTCAACCCCTCTAATTTTTCTACATTCTGATATGTACTGCCTTCTTTTCACCATTTAATCACTTACCAATGAATAAAAACAAGATCCTTATTCTTTTTTTTTCTCATTGAATAGCCTGTTTCACTTAGGTCAGATTATGCAAGTGAAATGAATTGCCAATGGCTTTTCTGTTGACCTCAACAACAGCTGGTAATGTGTACCTTGTCTTGACTCCCACAGGTATACCCAGACCTCCAGATCACTAACGTAGTTGAGGCCAACCAGCCCGTCAGCATCCAGAACTGGTGCAAAATGGGTCGCCACCAGTGCCGCAGTCACACGCACATTGTGGTCCCTTACCGCTGCTTGGGTACATATGCGTGTTTACATTAAACTAACCTTCGATGTGATGATTACATGAGTACTCTGCCACTCCTGGGGTATTAACCTGGATTTGTGAGACATTAAACTAATGCTTTTAGCGAGGCTGTTGTATGATTTCCTATCATCCTTCCTCATCAGATAAGATGAGATTCATCAAAACACAACATTTGCTCTGGATATTTTACCCCTGCAAGTTACATATCAGCAGAAATCAATTTGAGCACCTGGTGAGCAAACGTTTGTGTGTTTTTATTAGTTGGGGAGTTTGTAAGCGACGCCCTTCTCGTCCCAGACAAGTGCAAGTTCCTGCACCAGGAGCGAATGGACATGTGCGAGAGTCATCTGCACTGGCACACGGTGGCCAAAGAGGTCAGAGGTCACACCACATGACAATTGTGTACTCTTTCACAAAGTTATAAAACTATACACAGCTGTAATTTGTGACAGAAAAAGCCGGATACAGATCAGGCACATTCAGAACTGGATTCAGTTCCTATTTTTGTGAATCCCGATATGAAAAGAAATATATGCTATGACTTATATATATATATATTTGCTATTGATGTTTAATATAAAATGATATCCCCGAAAATGCAAAAACATTTTGTTAATCATATTCTTTTTGTAAAACAACACACGCTAAACATGTCTATCCAAGTTGAATAATGGTGCAGGCAGATTAAGATTGAATAGGATATATAATTTATCTCTATCTAACCCACGACAGCATTCTACTTATAGCTCTATGATGACTCAGCACCTTATACCTCTCTCGCTTTCGTTCTCGCTCACACGTTCCCTGTGACTGCCCCTCTGCAGTCCTGCGGTGATCGTTCCATGAATCTCCATGACTACGGCATGCTGCTGCCATGCGGCATCGACCGTTTCCGTGGTGTAGAGTTTGTGTGCTGCCCCGTGGAAGAGCAGAAGGAGTTAGACAGCGAGGAGCAGGAGGAGGCCAACTCAGATGTGTGGTGGGGCGGCGCGGAGGCTGAGTATACCGACACCAGGTATACAAACACAAGTAGTATTATTGACACTTCGTTCTGAGACCACTAGTTAAAATTAACTAGTTAATTTTTTTTTTTTTTTTTTTTATTAAAATGGAAAAAAAAAAATTTCAGTTTATTACATTCACCATTTGCTTTCATGACAGCTGCACATCAGCTCCACAAGTTTGTGTAAAACCTAATTATTATGTTCTCCAGCATGATTTGAGAAAGATGAAAAGCATCCCATATGGCAA
The DNA here is from genome assembly GCF_024489055.1 of Chanodichthys erythropterus. Taxonomy (NCBI): domain Eukaryota; kingdom Metazoa; phylum Chordata; class Actinopteri; order Cypriniformes; family Xenocyprididae; genus Chanodichthys; species Chanodichthys erythropterus. Next base: position 33,451,047 of record NC_090234.1, on the reverse strand, counting down.
AAAATATATATATATTTGGGGGTCAAAATATATGCTAAATAAATGTTGCAAACAGCACTAAATATATTCAAATTAAAAATGTACTTTGTAAAATTTTCTAGTGGCAAAATATATTGCAAAATATATTGCAAAATGAAATGAATGTACTATATTTTAGTCCAATAATGTTTTTTATTTAATATTTGTATTTTTAGAGGATTTTATGGTAATAAATTATATTTATGGAATAGTTATGATCTATTTATTACATGTTAATCACTTTTTCAGCATAGACCTGAAAATGAAATTTCCAGCTTAAACTCGTAAATCTTGAATGCTTTGGAGGACAAACTGAAGTTTCGTCTTTTTTTTTAAAGAAGACACATGGTAGATTATTGCTGATGTGAAAAAAGTTAAAATAAGAAAGTAAAAAGTTTATTATTATGTAAAATGCATTAAATACTATTTTTAAATTGTGTATGAAATATATATTTTCCAAAAATGTTTTACTCTAAAACTGTGAGAAAATCAGAGCCATAAATCTAAATAAGTTCTAAATATATATAAAATTTGAGGTTGATATCTCAAAAAATTAGCTTTCAGTAAGATTTTGCTTGGGCGCAGTACCAAACGTTTCCACTAGATACAATTCGCTTACCATTTGTTTACAATGTGGGAATTTTTGAAAGCAAACGGTACAATTGTGACTATCTTTTTTTCCAGGACCATTTATCCTTTTTGAATCATGTCCATGAATCTGTATGTGTGTGTGTGTTCACATAACAAGTGCCCAACTTTCGTACCATCCGATGCAAAATTATTATTTTTTAAATTGTATGTTTTTGGCCCTTTTTGTGAATATATCAGATTTTTTTGCCATATATGATATTTGTGCTTTAACTGAAGAAAAACATCTCACCGTCTGTAAAAAAGAGTTCACATGATCAATGCCCCAAACTTCCTTTTTTGATTAGTCACCAAGAAATAGTGCACAATCTTAAATATTTCATGTTCATATTGTATAATTCTTTTGTTTTATATTTTTCACACTCCTAAAAAAATCTTTTCATTTCCTTTTCATTTCATTTCACTGTAGTCTCAGATTTGCATATGCCATGATCTTTGTCCAATTTGCATTACAGCGTACTGAGAGAACAGGCCCCGACCAAACCTGAGCCTGCTGTGACTGAGGATGATGAGGATATCAACAATGAGGAAGAGGAAGTATGGGACAACGATGAAGATGGTGACGGTGAAGATGACGAAGACGAGGAAGATGACGATGAAGACACAACCGACGAACAAGACACCAGCGAGCAGACCTCCAACGTTGCAATGACAACCACCACCACTACCACAACAGAGTCTATAGAGGAGGTTGTGCGAGGTGAGATGTGTGTATGCATATGTGTCCATATGTTGACATTTCAGTGGTACATTTCATTATCCAAATGTAAAAAATACACCTTTACAAGACATGCTTGAATCATCATTGTGTAGTTCCTAGAATACACAGGATAGGCAAAACTTGAGCAAAATGTTAAATCAACATTTAAACAAAACAAAGAGTGTCTCTTCTTCATTAGCGGTGTGCTGGGCCCCTGCACGGTCGGGGCCATGCCACTCCAAGTTGCCTCGCTGGTATTTTGTGGTGAAGACGGGCCGATGCGCCCCCTTCATCTTTGGGGGCTGCGGGGGCAACCGCAATAACTTTGAATCAGAGGAGTACTGCATGGCTGTCTGCAGCAGCAGTGTGTGTAAGTCCAGACGTCTCCTGAGAGGAAGTTCTTCTCTCTGCTAACCAGCACATCGTCTCTTTCACACTTTCTTCGCTTCATTCGTGCTAAACTCACAAGCTCAGCAGATGGCTGGATGCTTTAGCCCGCATGGATTACAGGTCTCTGTGAGGTGACTGTACAGGCAGAGCGCTTAGTTCCTTTAGTTTAACCTCCTGCTGTCTTCTCTGAGCACACTGGAACTTTTCTTAAACTCTCCATCTGCGTTTCCTGAATCAACAGCACCATGGTAAAAGAAATAATATATTTGTGATTCAAATCCAGATTGTGAGTGATCAATTAAAACACTGGGTAAAGGGCTGAGTGGCGTGATACTTGCTAGTTTTTCTGTTTTGATCTTTTCTGATGACACTTTAGTTTTAACACAAGTGTTACATAATATGAAGCTGTTTGGACACTGATGAAAGTCTTATCATACATATCTTAACTTTTGTACATCAAGTTCCAAATAAAAAAAAGGACATAATTAAATTAAATGTTCAAGGGATATTTTTAAAGTATTTAATTAACTGAATTATCCATAAATGGGTGTACATGCATAGCTATTTCATATATAAATATTTCTTGGCAGCGGTGCAATTAGATGCTATTTACACTATGTGACAACAGCAGCATTTTCTTAGTGATATGCTTTTTTGCACTAGGTGAAAATAGTGATAGATTCTGTTTACACCATGTAAAAGTATCAGTTCTTTGCAATAAGAGTAAATAGTAATTAGATGCTATCTATACTTTATATTGGCAGATACTATTTGCACCTCAGTATTTTTGTACATTAACAGGATGCAATAATATCATAGAGTGTAAATGATTATATTATTAAAATTATTAAATGGATGCTGCCTTATTGGGAGAATAAAAATCCTCGCTACAACTTCCCCTAACCCTACCCAATAAACAATTTTAATATGATTAAACACTCGTTCGCAGTTTATTTCCACTTTTCCATTTTTATTGAAAATAAATGTGAGCTCTGCAAAAGGCCGATTCAAACCCATTTCAAACCCATTTTACTCTAATAAAAGCTATTTATTTATTTATTCAATCATTCTTTATGATGGGCTACGTTTTCAATACTGTACTAGTGTTTTTTTTTTTTGTTGTTTTTTTTGTAGGGTTTTTTTTGTTGTTTTTTGAGTTTCAGCCACTACAGATTTTGAGTAGATACTGACATATTTGATAGCGTGAATGTTTGTTTGCTGACAGCACCTGCATGTCACTGAGTGTATTTCTTAACCTGCTGAACACTGCACTTCTGAATGTACCTCCCCCACTCTCTCTCTCCGTTTGTGTTCATCTCTGTGTGTGGGCCAATGATGGAGCTGTATTCGGCCTCTGGTCAGACCAGTCTGCGCAGTGGTTCAGTGGGCGGTTTCCACTTGGTTAAGCACAATGCTGGACTCTGTGGGAAAGTGACAGCAGAGCAGCCCTCATTCTGACAGGGCATATTCCTCACAGCCAGTCTGGCTGTTCCCGCATGCTCGCTGTCAAAAAGTGTCACAGCAGCCTCACAGGAGCTGCTGCAGAATACACACTTAGAAATACAGCTCTCACACCCCCACACACATACAGAGGCACAAAAAAAGTGTTTGGACACTTATTCCACAATTAAAAATGTCAATGCATTATAATTGTTTTAACCAAATGGCATTTATTTTAAAGAAAGACACTTAAAAATATATATATACAAATTTAAAAAAATGGTAAAACAATAGACAAACCGTTCAAAATTAAGACAAAAGTCTTGTATAGCAGAACATGTCTGCATGTCTCAATGAAATTGATAAATGTTAACTCTTTTAAGACTTTTTAAATTCCTGGTCTTATTTTGCATTATTAATTGATGCAAGTTCTGCTGCAAAGTCTAGCATAATTTGTGTGCACATGCCTCATATTTGATATTTTCTACTTAATACAGTGACATTTATTTTATTTTTTTGAGTGTCAACACTTTTTGGGGTCACTGTATATACACAGATCTACCATACTGGATGATTTTCCAGCATGAAAACTCTTTTAACTCTCTGAGTGCACCTAAAACATGCAGTATAGCAACTTTTGGCAATAGCAATCTCACACAAATGTTTCTGTCTTTGCTAACCAGTTTTAACCTTCATCTGAACTACATGAACTGTTCCTTCCCAGGAGTCTTCACTCTCATTGCTGTAAGGAAGATTCTCTGGCGCACATTTATCTGTTTTTGACACTCACTGAACAAGACTTCTCACTCTTTCTAGTGCCAACCATGGCCCCGAGCCCTGCTGATGCGGTGGATCGTTACCTGGAAGCTCCAGGAGATGTGAATGAGCACACCCGCTTTCAGAAAGCAAAGGAGAGCCTGGAGGCCAAACACAGAGAGAAAATGTCAGAGGTGAGAACCTGAGTAGAGTGGTATAGTGCAGTTATATGTGCAGTGCAGTTACAGCATTGAGGCGAGGTTTTCTTACAAAAAACGTGGTGTGTGTGTTTCTTAATGTCTGTGTATAACTTAAAGGGTTAGTTCCATAAGACCTTCGTTCATCTTCAGAACACAAATTGAGATATTTGTGATAAAATCCAATGGCTCAGTGAGGCCTGCATTGTCAGCAAGATAATTAACACATTGAGATGCCCAGAAAGCTACTGAAGACATATTTAAAACAGTTCATGTGACTACAGTGGTTCAACCTTAATGTTATTAAGCGACAAGAATACTATTTGTACGCCAAAAAAAACAAAATAATGACTTTATTCAACAATATCTAGTGATGGGCGATTTCAAAACACTGCTTCATGAAGCTTTGAAACTTTACGAATCTTTTGTTTCGAATCAGTGGTTCAGAGCCATAGACTGTAAAAAAAAAAAAATGGACGACACACCTTAACTCACTTCCATTTTAGTAACTGAAGCTGCCAGTGTGTCTATATGGTGCTGACATCTCAAGTTTCCGCATAGTGAACTTGAAACCCGAGTCTGCGCAGTAGTGAGCACAAAGTGGAGCCACGATATCAAGGCCCCGCCCAAACTCAGAACAACTCATTATTTCGGTGTGAAATAAGCAGTTATGGAAATGTAGAAATTAAAGTTAAAGCTCCAGTCACCTCGCAAAGATCCAGAAAAAAGTCTGTTGATGCCTCAGTGAAAATTTCACTCAGAGAAGTTGTCAATCATGACGTCTCACACCCGTTTTATAGAATCAAATAACTAACTAAAACATATCATATTTAAAGAACGACTACTTGAAGTAACACTAGTGTGAAGAAATTGTCTTTGGAAAAAAAAAAATTTGAAGTGTAATTTAATTGTTTAGTTTGTCTCATGTCCCACTGGAATACAGGGAGAAGGCGGGGTTTATGAGCTATATTGCATCCAGCCACCTGGGGGCGACCGAGACGCTTTGGCTTCACTTTTCAGGGCTTCTTGTTTGGAGCCAAAGTCACGCCCCCCAGTGGTGAAACATTGAAATTTAAAAACGCTTATCATGTAATGAAGCCTGGTTTACTGTAATCATGTGACTTTGGCAGTTTAATACACGCTCCGAACCACTGATTTGAAACAAAAGATTCATAAAGATTCGAAGCTTCATGAAGTAGTGTTTTGAAATCACCCATCACTAGATATTGTTGAATAAAGTTTTGAATTTTGTTTCTTAATTTGGTGCATAAAAAGTATTCTAGTCACTTTATAATGTTAAGGTTGAACCACTGTAGTCACATGAACTGTTTTAAATATATCTTTAGTAGCTTTCTGGACACTGAAAGTGTTAATTATCTTGCTGTCAATGCAGGCCTCACTGAGCCATCGGAATTTAACAATAATATCTTAATTTGAGATAAACTAAGGTTTTACGGGTGTGTAACGACATGAGGGTGAGTAATTAATGACTGAATTTTCATTTTGGGGTGAATTAACTCTTTAAAAGGGTGATTTTTTTTTCATCAGAGGAACCATTATTTCATGTACATTCACAATGTTTAATGCAGAATAAAACATTCAGTTCAGTGAAACAGTGTGAAGTGATTCATGAAAATGCATTTAAATGGTATTTGATTGTTTGTTAAAACCTTAAAAGTACAATTATGTGTGGCAATGCTAAGTTAAAGATACCATTGTATACAGTGGGTACGGAAAGTATTCAGTCCCCCTTAAATTTTTCACTCTTTGTTATATTGCAGCCATTTGCTAAAATCATTTCAAAAAAGTTCATTTTTTTTCCTCATTAATGTACACGCAGCACCCCATATTGACAGAAAAACACAGAATTGTTGACATTTTTGCAGATTTGTTAAAAAAGAAAAACTGAAATATCACATGGTCCTAAGTATTCAGACCGTTTGCTCAATATTTAGTAGAAGCACCCTTTTGAGTCTTTTTGGGAAAGATGCAACAAATTTTTCACACCTGGATTTGGGGATCCTCTGCCATTCCTCCTTGCAGATCCTCTCCAGTTCTGTCAGGTTGGATGGTAAATGTTGGTGGACAGCCATTTTTAGGTCTCTCCAGAGATGCTCAATCGGGTTTAAGTCAGGGCTCTGGCTGGGCCATTCAAGAACAGTCACTGAGTTGTTGTGAAGCCACTCCTTCATTATTTTAGCTGTGTGCTTAGGGTCATTGTCTTGTTGGAAAAGTAAACCTTTGGCCCAGTCTGAGGTCCTGAGCACTCTGGAGAAGGTTTTCGTCCAGGACATCCCTGTACTTGGCCGCATTCATCTTTCCCTCGATTGCAACCAGTCGTCCTGTCCCTGCAGCTGAAAAACACCCCCACAGCATGATGCTGTCACCACCATGCTTCACTGTTGGGACTGTATTGGACAGGTGATGAGCAATGCCTGGTTTTCTCCACACATACCGCTTAGAATTAAGGCCAAAAAGTTCTATCTTGGTCTCATCAGACCAGAGAATCTTATTTCTCACCATCTTGGAGTCCTTCAGGGGTTTTTTAGCAAACTCCATGCAGGCTTTTATGTGTCTTGCACTGAGGAGAGTTCAGTCGGGCCACTCTGCCATAAAGCCCTGACTGGTGGAGGGCTGCAGTGATGGTTGACTTTCTACAACTTTCTCCCATCTCCCGACTGCATCTCTGGAGCTCAGCCACAGTGATCTTTGGGTTCTTCTTTACCTTTCTCACCAAGGCTCTTCTCCCCCGATAGCTCAGTTTGGCCGGACAGCAGCTCTAGGAAGGGTTCTGGTCATCCCAAACATCTTCCATTGAAGGATTATGTGCTCTTAGGAACCTTAAGTGCAGCAGAAATTTTTTTGTAAACTTGGCCAGATCTGTGCCTTGCCACAATTCTGTCTCTGAGCTCTTCAGGCAGTTCCTTTGACCTCATGATTCTCATTTGCTCTGACATGCACTGTGAGCTGTAAGGTCTTACAGGTGTGTGGCTTTCCTAATCAAGTCCTAATCAGTATAATCAAACACAGCTGGACTCAAATGAAGGTGTAGAACCATCTCAAGGATGATCAGAAGAAATGGACAGCACCTGAGTTAAATATATGAGTGTCACAGCAAAGGGTCTGAATACTTAGGACCATGTGATATTTCAGTTTTTGTTTTTTTTTTGTTTTTTTTATAAATCTGCAAAAATGTCAACAATTCTGTGTTTTTCTGTCAATATGGGCTGCTGTGTGTACATTAATGAGGGAAAAAAATGAACTTAAATGAATTTAGCAAATGGCTGCAATATAACAAAGAGTGAAAAATTTAAGGGGGTCTGAATACTTTCCGTACCCACTGTATGTCAATAGATTTTACCATTGTACATGTCCAAAAACATTTTTTTTAGTTCATAAGTGTTGAGAATTCATCTAGTGACGCTATTTCCCTGTTTTTCCATCTCTCTTATCTTTCTTCAGGTAATGAGAGAATGGGAGGAGGCAGAGAGACAGGCAAAGAATCTTCCTCGTGCTGATAAGAAGACCATAATTCAGGTAACCTTAATAAATGTTAATGGGATATATTTGCTGATGATTCATAAGCAGTGAACGGCAGAAAGTAACCATAGTTTATTGTTAATATAATGCAGTGGTTTGTGAACCTGTTATATAAAAGCACTTAGCATGGTTGCGGTCCAAGTGCATTCAGATTTAGTAGTACAGCATACATTTTCCATTAAAGCGTAGCGGGGATTTTCAAGGGGATTGAAAGGCATGGCTTTTTATTCTTCAGAATTAATAAACGGATTCTGGCTTTATGCCTATTCTTGTTTCTATAGCGCTTCCAGGAGAAGGTGGAGGCGTTGGAGAAAGAAGCGGCAGGGGAGAGACAGCAGCTGGTCGAAACCCACATGGCAAGAGTGGAAGCTCTTCTGAACGACCGTCGCCGTCAGGCTCTGGAAAGCTACCTTAGCGCCCTTCAATCTGACCAGCCTCGGGTATACGCACACAACAATATGCACATTATAATTTTCACAGATGTGTTTACAGTAGTAATTTGTATCATTTCTTTGCTAATATGTCTCATATCTTCTAATCTAATATCTGAGTAATGGATAAATGGCAACAGCTAAAGAAGAACTGTGTCCCATCTCATCTCATACAGCCTCGGCAGGTTCTCAATCTGTTGAAGAAGTACATACGAGCAGAGCAGAAAGACAGGCAGCACACTCTCAAACACTTTGAGCATGTGCGGGAGGTGGATCCGAAGAAGGCATCCCAGATTCGACCATTTGTAAGCTTATGCCAAGTTGTTCTTTAGATATAAAATATGTAGACACTTCAAACTTCAGTTTGACCCCTTGTGCTCTTAGGTGATGACCCACCTGCGTGTGATTGAGGAACGCATGAACCAATCCCTGGGGTACCTCTACAAGGTCCCACAAGTGGCTAATGAAATCCAAGACCAAGTGGGTGAGTGTGAAGTGCTTTATTTAGTGTTGTATTCACTGTTACATAATTTAGGGAACAAGTTTCAAACTGGGGTCTACTGAAACTTTCTCCAGCCCTGCTGATTCAGCGTGACCAGGCGGAAGTCACCCAACAGCTGTCATCTCTCCAGAGTAAAATGAGGGTTAGCTACGGAAACGATGCCCTGATGCCGGACCTGCCTGACAGCACCACCCCACTGGACATACTGCCACCAGAGCAGGACGGACTGGGCTTCATCCACCCCGAAAGCTTCAACCAGGCCAACACTGACAACCATGGTAAACATTAGCACAGTCAATGCCAGAAATGAAATGCAAAACTTTAAAAGGCCCATTTTCATGATCATTATGAACAGATATCTGGTAACCAATTATATACAACTATATGCTGACATTTTTTTTTAAATGTATCATGGTTTCCACAATAAAAATATTAAGCATCACAACCATTTCCAACACTGATATTAATAAGAAATGTTTCTTGAGTGCCAATGTTTCTTGAAATTAGCATTTTACAATGTTTTCTGAAGGATCTTGTGACACTGAAGACTGGAGTAATGAGTAATTCAGCTTTTCCATCACAGGAATAAATTTCATTTTAAAATATATTAAAATATTAAACAGTTCTTTTAAATTGTAATGATATCTCACAATATTACTGTTTTAACTGTATTTTTGATCAAACAAATGCAGCCTTATTGAGCAGAAGAGATTTCTTTAAAAACATTTAATAATCTTACTGACCCAAAACTTTTTGAACGGTAGTGTAAATAATCAACAAACACTGGATTGAAAAGAGACTGAACAGCTTTTTTGTCTTGTTCAGTTGAACCCGTAGATGCCCGACCAATTCCAGATAGGGGTCTGCCTACGAGACCCGGTAAGTGTGTACTTGTTATTTTCAGCAACTGGTTTGTTTAGTTGCTTTGTTAATTATTGAACTAAACTGAATCAACATATTCAGTTCATATAACCACTTCTTAGAGCTGCTTTGCAGCAGAATTTGAAGTTCTCTCATATTTAATGAAGTTTGCATCATTGATTGTTATTTTCCTGCATTGAAACAATCTGTATTGTATAAAACGCTGTATATAAATAGTAATGGTGACTTGACTTGACTTTAATACCACATATCTAATGAATATGTTCATACATGTGTGTTTTTCAGAGATTCCAAAGGTTCGGCTGGATATTGAGGAAAGGCACAACGCTGGTTATGATGTTCGTGACAAGAGACTGGTACAACAATTTACACAAATATCTCACTAGACACATACATGCAGACGAAATATAATGTGTATTTAATATTTCACATGCAAAAAGTAATTGATGTGTTTTTGTTGAAACAGATGTTCCTTGCAGAAGACATGGGCTCTAATAAGGGGGCTATCATTGGGCTGATGGTGGGTGGAGTTGTCATCGCTACTGTCATTGTAATCACCCTTGTTATGCTAAGGAAGAAGCAGTACACTTCCATTCACCATGGAGTTATTGAGGTGAGAAACATGTTTAAATCATATCTTTCCATGGCCATTTTGTGATTTGCAAACTTGGAAATATCATGGAAATTAATAGAAAAGTCTTTAAAAAATATCTGCTGCCTGCACTAAAATATTTCATTAGCTAGAAATAGCACTTCTTTAGTGTGTTTTTAAAATAATTTCATGAGTTTAATTGATCATATAATCAGAGAGGAAAAGGGGTAAACAGATTTGGTTTGCTGTCCATAGCTGAAAATTCTATCTTGAATTCGAGCTCTTATGCCAGGTTCAGACTACACAAAATCAGCCCAATCTTAGCAGGATACATTTGACATAGGGTGTTGTGCTGATTCGTAAATGACAGTGGGCGTCAGGACGTGAGAATCGATAGTTTTATTTCAGATAGTGTCATAGTGGACGGCAACCAACACTGTGTCTGCGACACTTCACGACTTCAGGACAGAAAGAAAGGTGATGGTTTTGGTGCTGTTATGTGGAATTATGCAATGGAAGAAAGAATTGTGGAGCTCTGGCAAAAATATGGCAAAAGACGTCTTTTCCGACGACAAGACAACCAGTGCAAAACACGCCACTTCGGTAGCCATCGTTTGTTTATGCTCACGACACCTGCTGTCAGTCGACAGTTCCACCTTCTCGATGACATCACACACATCATTAAAGACGGCAAGCAATGATTGGTTGAGAAGCAATGTGCAGTCAGTGACATGTTTCTTGTCCACAACAAGACAAGAATTTAAGTCAAAATGACACAGTGACTATCCTCACTAACGGACAAAAATATTGTGTAGCCTTATCCCAGGATTAGGTAGCTTAACCTCAGATGACATTTCTCCAGCATCCCTCTTCCTCCCCTTCTCCAGCTTTAGGCCTACATTTGTCATCCTATGTATTTTTTCAGGTTTTCCCCCCTGAGTAATACATAGGGTTAGATAAATTTAAGCCTAAAAATATCATTGGAGGAAGGTTACTACTTATATATTGATTGAAGCTTGATTGGAAGGACTATATGAACAAGCTCCTCCTAAACTTACATTATGAACTTTTAAACATCCTTATCCACTAGGGGTAATCCAGTAACGTGCATTTGAGAACACAAATAAAGTCTGATGCTCTTCGTGTTTCATAGCGAAGTGTTGCAATCCTCAGAGTGAGGGTTTAAACTTTTATTTTGAAATCGAGACAAACAACAATTCGGTGCATGTTTTGGTGTCCCCCATGTTCTTGTTCAAGAAATTGCAGTAGCTGTAGCATTTCTATCATAAAGAAGCGGCCAAATATTAAAGATTAAACAGATCTGATCGTGCTGCAAAGTGTAACAACAACAATCACTGGACCGTTGGCACCCTCTTCAAGAATTTGTTATAATACGTAATGTACAAAAGATCACTGTTTATATTATGTATATTACATTATGAATTTTAACAGTGTTGTTCAATAAAACCATATTACTTGCTTTTGATAGTTTATTTTAACCCATTTTTATATATTAAACACTTATTGTTCACTTATTTTTATTGCCACAAAAAAATCCAATTACTTGATTAATTGTCAAAATAATTGACCGATTACTTGATTACCAAAATAATAAAATAAAAGACTATTTCCAGTCATATATTTCGTCATTGAAGATTTCTTAAAAATCATGTTAAAATATTGTCTCGTCTCATTCTCATGAACCCAATATCTTGTATTGTCTCATCTCGTGAGCTGTGTATTGTCACACCCCTATTATCCACTAATCACGAAGGACTGGAAAATTCATTCAAGGACTGGAAAGGTCATGGAAATTCATTTCAAAACACCTAAAACTATTAAAAATATTTTTTATTAATTGAAATAAACTTGAAATAAAATAAAAATATAAATATTAGATGAAGAAACTTAAACTTAAAAAAAATAAAAATGTTAGAAAAAGAAATTAAAAGTTTAATAATTAAAAAAATACTATTAAAAAATAATAAAATTAAAATAAAACTTGAAAATATAAAAATAAAGGCTAGTTCATAATATTAATATATGCTTTAATAGTACTACTTTAATATGAAAAAACCAGTATAGCACTGCTGGAAATGAAAAAAAAATGCATTTAATGACCACCATATATTTTTTTAATATCTCAGGTTGATGCAGCAGTGACCCCTGAGGAACGCCATCTCACTAAGATGCAGCAGAACGGCTACGAGAACCCAACCTACAAGTTCTTCGAGCAGATGCAGAACTAAAGAACCACTTCAAATCCCCACACTCCCCATCACCATCATCAGCACCATAACCCCACTGCATCAGGACAGAGAATGCAGACTGATCCCTCATACACACTATTGGTCAGCTCTGTCACCATGGAGATGAGAGTGGCTTCCATCACCTGGCCATTTCATCCAATCAAATGAGCGCTCAATCGGTTTGCACAGAAAAGTGGTGTATCATTGCTGCCCATCCAGCCATCTGTCTGTACGATGGTCCATCTGTGCGCTCACATGCTTGCCCGTCACAGCACTGTGTGGTGAATGAAGCTCTGTTTTCTTTACCCATGCATGCTTTCCTTCTAACTTACCCATGAGTCTCTAATCCATCCAGTTGTTTTTTTCGTGTCCATTTTTGTCCCCCTCCAGAAATTTCTTTAAGCACTTATGTCTCCTCTTTTGTTTGCACGTTTCCTTCCTCTTTCTCCCTCCTTCCTTTTTCCTTGGCACTCAGATGATGCGGTGCTGTGTTTGGCTACATGAGGCTCCAACTGCAAACAACCAGACGCAGAATAATGTACTCATCAATAAACTTTCCATTCAGGTTTTTTTCTGTAAAAAAAACAAACAAAAAACCCACTCATTTTAAAAAAAATAAAAAAAAAAAAGGAAAAAAAGAAAGAAAAGGAAAAGGTAAAAAAAAAAAAGAGATAAGAAATGAATGTTTTTATTTTATGTGTAATATGTATTGAATTAAGGCAGAAGCTAGCTGTATCTATGTAGTGCATGGAAATTTTAACAGAGAGATGGTTTCTGGATCCAAACACAGACTTTGACCTCTCTCTCATGTAGAGATTTTAGATTGTACATTTTATGTCTTGTGATCACATTTTAAATAAGTGAAAAAATCTGCTTGGCTACATTGTCACAGGGACATGCTTTAATCGAAGTGTGCTTTTTCTTTCTTTTGGACCATGCCACGCACACTTAAATGGTTGCATGGGGCTGGAAAAAGATGTATGTATTGTATTATGAAGTGTAATATTAGCCCACGTTTTGGTTTGTTAACGTTCTACGCACTCTGCATTTTTTTTAAGGGTCTACACCCTTTTTGCCTCATGAAGTTTTATTCCATGTCGGGATTTGGTATGGGGCCGGGATTAGGGAAAGGAGGTATGGAGTGGTGGGAATTTGCTTCAGAAAAAGCCACCATTTTTATGTGATTTTTGTCCCACTCTCCCTTCTTTGTACTCCCCCAGTGTCTGTGATATTCACGAACACATTTTGGGACAGAAACACCTCACCTTCTCCCCTCTTTTATTGTTTCACTGAAGTGTCATAGCACCTTATAGGCCAGAGCAGGTAGGAAGGGACGGGTAGATAATTAAATATTAATGTAATGAGTTCATGCCATGGGGTCTTTTGAAATGACCTTTTAAGTTATTTTGAAAGTGCCATGATGTTGAAGGAAATTGTGTTGTAAAATGCATTGTATGAGACAGCCATTAAATGATTCAAACATTGTGCAGTTATGTCACAGTGCACACTGCTCATTATGTTCCTGTATAGAATTACCTTAGCTCTAAAATCTGGTGTTGTGCTGATTTGTGGATACTCTGAGGTGAGTGTCTGTGGTCAGTAGGGAGCAGAGAAAGCTCTTTCTGTGACATTTTCCTTCAGTATCTATTCAAATCATTGGCTTAGAAGGGGAAAAAGCTTTCTACAACACTGTAACCCATGAATAAAGTTTTGAATGTACATATAAACTCCTTGTGATGTGTTGTTTTGTGAACAAAACAAGAAAAAGTGGCGTTTAATTGTCCGCTGTATTATGCAAGACTCCAGCAATTCAAAAACCAACTGTCTCTTTATTGCCCTCTGGTGGACAGTAAAAAGTACCTCACCTTGAGGGAATTGGACACTCAAAAATAAAAAAGAAAAGATCCTTTACAAATGGAAAATATCAAAATACACTGCCCACATGGCTATCAAAAACATAGAGTATATACAATGGAAATTTAGCCGATGCTACCCTGCAGTCAGAGAACAAGCATACAAAAACCGAAAGCTCATACATGATCATCTGTTCTTGTCTCTCACACAAACGCACACATTCGCTCTCTAAGCATTTTAAGGACACGCAAACATACATACACACTCGTAACAAAGCGCACATCTGCTTACAAACCCGCTGTCTCCCTCCCTGCCCAAAGTCAAATGTTTTTAACCCGGTTTCCTCCCATCTTAAACTTGTCTCCTGATTGGCTGGGAGTAGCAAGCCACTCCCTCCTCAACTGTCTTTCTCTACTGCAGCCAGAGTGACGGTGGTGACTGGCTGCCCTGTGGCGGTGGCCAGCGTGACTGTGTTGACGGGCTGGCCGAGGCCATGCAGCTGCACCCGGGCGAGTTTCTTCTGTTCGCACTCCGTTACCAGGTTGTTGAGCTCTGCAGCGCTGTATCCAATCAGAGTCCTCAGGTCACACACAAACTTGTAGACAAAGCGCTTACCCTGCACTTTGCTGATCATGTCTCCGTCATAGTAGTACCTATAGAGAGAAGATGAGATTGATGGATAGTGTTCTTGTTGAAATTTTATATTCTCTAAAACAGTAATATATATTGCTGATTACTAGTTGCATCTTTTCAAAATCGACCTAAACTAGAGAGGAAGTGATCCACACCTGAGAGCTCTGCTTAGTTTCTCGTAGTTCATGGTGGGCTTATTCTTGCGCTGGCCCCATTTCTGAGCTACCAGCTCAGGCTGATTGAGTTTGAACTCGCCTTCCTCTCCCACCCAGGAAATGCAGTCCCGGGAGTCCTTATCCGTCAGCAGCTCCAGGAGAAACTGCCACAGCTGAATCTGACCGTTATTACCTGAGAGGTCACACAACAAATTAATAAATCAACTCGACAATCATTTATTAGTTAGTAATAAAAGATAATTCCGGTTCTTAATTCTGATTGGTTGAGCAGTGTTCAAAGCCATTGTAAATTACTCTACAAACCTGAGATAAATATTAAAATGGTAATACTTTACAATAAGGTCTCATTTGTTAACATTAGTTAATGTATTAACATATACTAACAATGAGCAATACATTTGTTACAGTACAGTGTTACAGTTTATTAATCTTTGTTAATGTTAGTTAATAAAAATCCAGCTGACATTTTATGTCTTATGCTAAAAATGAATAATAATAATTAATTAATAATAATTAATATAATTAATAATTAATAATAAAAGCTGAATTTTCAGCAGCAGCCATTACTCCAATCTTCAGTGTCACATGATCTTTCAGAAATCATTCTAATATGTTGATTTGGTGCAAATTTTTATATTTTTGTGGAAACCATGATGAGAAATTTCTATTTTATTATGAGTCGAAATTTTAAAAGAACAGCATTTATTTGAAATATTATATAACAATGTAAAAAAGTCATTTATTTGAAATATATAATGTAAAAGTCTTTCAACGTGACAATGTAAAATGTAAAATAATGTCACTTTTGACTGATTTAATGTGTCCTTCCTGAGTAAAAGTATTCATTTCTTTTTTCTTTTTTAAATCATACTGACCTCACCTTTTGAGCAGTAGTGTACATTATATAGGTGGCATTTCAAAGATTATTTACTAATTTCATCATCATATATATATGAATGATATTGTATAATATTTCTTATAATGATGTAATTTATACTGAAAAATTAAATGCATTTATAAATAACATTTAAACCACTTACATTAATTTATATCAAATAAACATAATAATATTGATAAACCTGAGCTTTTATACTTGTACCTGTGCGGTTGCCAGGGGAGCTGCGCTCCTCTCCTGAGATCCGGGGGGCTCGGGGTGTTTTGTTGTGCTTCATCACCTTAATGGCTGTGGGTGTGGCCTGCTGCACGGGGGCAGGAATGATCTGCACAGCTGGAAAATATCAAGACACTGTGTTACCCAGAAGACTAACACATGCTCCTTTCATCGAAAAACTTAAGCGTTGCCGGGAGACACAAAACTGCCCTTTAAGCAACAGTCATGTGCAGGTTATATAAAGTGTTATTCAGGAAGCTACTTAAAAAGTGCTTTTGTTGAAGATTCAGGATCTATTGGTACTCACGCTGATCAATGGTGACTGTTGCTTCCTGACCCTGATCCTGACTCGCAAGTACATCTGCACAAAGCATTAAAGATTGAAATTTGGTTAAAAATTTTGTGATAGAGAAGGTTGCATCTGAGAATACTCCGTTTTCTTTGTGAAACTTACACTTGCGTAGAAGCTCCAGGTGGCTCCACAGGATCTCTCCACTGGGCACTCTTTGGAGGAACTCGTCCTGGCTGAAAGCACAGAGCTGGCGGCCAGGGATGTGAATGCCACCCACCTCCATTTCCTCAATGCCGAACTCCTTCATAACCCAAACTGCCCAGTGGATCACCTGATCTGCTGTCCACTGTACCGGGTCTGACATAAAGACACACAAAGCTCATCAGAAGGCAGTGTTTCCATTACATTCATTCTGCCGTGGCATGCTGCCACACCAAAAATCATCCCCACCACAGCTGCAGCTTTTGAGTGACGTCCGATGTTGTGCGTACTATTCTGTGTTATTGTATAAAAACATTGTAAAGCACCATTAAGTTTTTGTGCACTATATTCCAAGTGTTCTAAAGCCATGCGATAGCTTAATGTAAGGTACAAATGAAAACTGAGTTAAGTTAAAGTTAAAGTTAAAGTTAAATGGCAACTCATCCTTCCTCAGTCATTCTCCATTCAGCATTCAAACAGCGTGTCACATTCGGTTACGACAGTAACACGATAAAACTCAGTCCAAGATCAAAGTTCCCATTATTATACTTTATTTGTAGATAAAGGTCTATGGTTTTTCATAAAAGGACTTTATCTTGCTGGAGTTTATTGCTGTTTCTAAATCATGTCATCTTTCTACCCAGGTGTCTGTTAGATCACAACACTGGAATAGAGAGAACTATGAATTAGGGCTGCAGCTATCGATTCTTTTTGTAATCGATTAATCTAGCACTTAATCGATCGATTAATCAATTAATCGGATAATGATCAAGCATTTGGCTTTTATTTCTAAAAAACAGAGGTATTGGTTCCAACTCCAACATTTGGCTCCAAAACTAAGCCTTTTTATTGCAATTTTTACCCATTTAGTGTTTATAAGTGCCAGTGCCAACAATTATATAGCAATACAGTTAAGTCAACTTACTGTAAAACATGTATAACATGTAAAACTATGAATACAAACTTAAATCGTAAAGGCCATTTGGCCTTAGTTTTGTCGTCTTAATACAACATTACAAAAAAAGGATTGCACCTTCTGCAAATTACCCACCTGAGAACAAAAACACATGCCGTGTGTGAGGAAGAGTGACGCCCCAGTCAGACCAGTTGCTTCATTGCAGTTTGGTACGGCAGAAATAGCCTACATACAATCATTTTCAATAGAACAGTGCATTTGGCTTGCATCACTTGCATTGCGGTGCATTTTAGGTGAAGCATCCGTTCGAAAAATCGCGTCACAACATCACGTCCCTGTGTATACAGTGAATGCATGCTGAAATTATTGTTGCGTGGCTACATAAAAAGTTTAAGCATATGTGATGCATTGCCACGATTGGTCTGACTGGCGCGTGAGAGAGACGAGGGTGCATGCGTGTGTGTGTGAAGGGGTTCTTTTTTTAGGCTATACTCTCTTACAATTGAACGTGAATACGTTTACTACTTAAAAACATCAAAGCTAAACATTATATCTATCTTTACTCTCCGCCATCGCGCTAACTAAATTCAAAATGTCACGCGCTATGGTGTGCTCCTAGCCTGACTTCGTCATACTCATATTCTAGGCAGAATGTGAGTCTGATACTGCTCCATTGCACTTGAATTATGGGGCGTGTCTTAACCGAACCAGTAAAAAAAAACTCTGCACTCAATTGGATAGACCTACAACCAATCAGAGCAACGCAGTAAGTGACGTATGTTGAACTTGTACTTAAACTTTTGCCGAATCCCGTTGGAAGGACGGCAAACACATCTTTCCCATCGACAAATGCCTTGATTGCGGTTCTTTGTTCGTCTTTTAAAATTAATGCGCTGTCGATTTCTTTTATTACAGACGTGATAGCGGAATCTAAACATCTTACTTCTCCAGCTGCAGTCATCGTTGGTGAAAACCAATTCAACCCAAGCGCGCTTTGATGACGTGGGTGGTTACGTAACCGCAGATAGCCTGACCATCATCGATTAAAGCCCGTCCTGGCAATTTGATTGGCTCGGCCTTCTGGGAGCCGAGCATAATTACTCCACAATGGATCGAGTCCAGACCGAACTTCCCGTCCAAAAAATGTTGTGGGCGGGGTTCGGGCTGGCACCCAGGCTAGTGTGCTCCCTGAACATTGAACAACGGTCCGTGTGAATCAGATCCCTGCGCGTATAGTGCGCGTCATATGAATTTAACGAGGCTTTGAGGCAGAGTTTTTGCCTCGAGGAATTTTTGTAATCGAGTTAATCGAGTAACTCGATGAATCGTTTCAGCCCTACTATGAATTGTTCTTCATGCACACAGTAACTGAAATATAAAACTTAAAAGAAAAGGCTCAATAAACTGTTGCATAGATATAATACACTAAGCATCGATATCTCTTCCCTTTGTGCTTTGAACTTTTCACTGAGAAGCGCTACACACTGACTCCATGTTGCTTCGAGCGCATCATTCTGCGCACGGGATGCACATAAACGCTTTGTGCGGCTCTGTATTGGAGCCTTTCATATTATAAAACTTGCGCAATTAAAGATTATAAATAGCCTTTCTTATTCTGTGCTATTTATCATATGTTGTTGCCTCATTAAAAAGCTGCACTATACATTTGAAAGAAATGTCTTTTCATTTTATAGTATATATATATATATATATATATATATATATATATATATATATATATATATATATATATATATATATATATATATATATATATATATATATTTTATATATTATATATACTTGTTTTATAACAGTATTTTAGTAAGTATTTTATAACAATACAAAGAGCAATTCAGAACATTTGACCTTTTATTTGTTCCCCACTAAATGTATTTTTTCACTAAATAAAAAATATTGTGCACTCATGATTTTTCTAGAATAAGTTTAGCTGCTGAATTATCCACTAACCTAATTTATGATAGTATTTTTGCCATAGAGGGTGCGTGGTCCATGGGAAATCACCCATGGATAACGCTCCCTCCCCATGTGGAAATAGGGGTGCACCAATACCGATACCAATACCAGTATCGGTATCGGCACGATACCGAGCTCATGTACTTGTACTCGTACTTGTAAAAATATCCCCGATACCAAAGACTGATACCTCACATGACATAACTGACAGCATTTTCCATGCACATAGACTCTGGCAGCAGCAGAAACAATGTCAGCCTCAGGGGTGTGGAAATACTTAAAAATTAGTAATGACACATTGCGAACTGCATGCTTTCAATCACAATTCGTTATCGATTAGTGAAGGCGGGATAGGCGGAATCGCGCTGAATGACAGACCAGAAGCGCTCTCTCTCGCGAGCACGCTCTCTCTCTTTCTTGCGCGTGATCCCAGTTCTCTCAGATAGCGCGCAATCGGTTCTCCTTGCGCCTGAATGGTCAAATGCACATAGTTGTCAAAATGTCCATCGTGTGGAGTATCTCATGTAAATACAGTCGGTTATGGCTTAAAGGGTTAGTTCACCCAAAAATTAAAATTGTCATTTATTACTCACCCTCCTGCTGCTCCACACCTGTAAGACCTTCGTTCATCTTTGGAACACAAATTAAGATATTTTAGTTGAAATCCAATGGCTCTGTGAGGCCTTCATAGGGAGCAATGACATTTCCTCTCTCAAGATCCATAAAGGTACTAAAAACATATTTAAATCAGTTCATGTGAGTACAGTAGCTCAATATTAATATTATAAAGTGATGAGAATATTTTTGGTTCCCCCTAAAAAAAACAAAATAACGACTTATATAGTGATGGCCGATTTCAAAACACTGTTTCAGGAAGCTTCGGAGCACAATGAATCAGTGTATCGAATCTGCTGTTCGGAGCGCCAAAGTCGCGCGATTTCAGCTGTTGGCAGTTTGACACTCGATCTGAATCATTATTCGATACACTGTTTCATTGTTCTCCGATGCTTCATGAAGCAGTGTTTTGAAATCGGCCATCACTAAATAAGTCGTTATTTTTTTGGCGCACCAAAAATATTCTAGTCACTTTATAATATTAATATTGAACCACTGTACTCACATGAACTGATTTAAATATGTTTTTAGAACATTAATAGATCTTGAGAGAGGAAATGTCATTGCTCCCTATGGAGCCCTCACGGAGCCATCGGATTTCAACAGAAATATCTTAATTTGTGTTCCAAAGATGAATGAAGGTCTTACAGTGTGGAATGGCATGAGGGTGAGTAATAAATGACAGAATTTTCATTTTTGGGTGAACTAACCCTTTAAGTGGACGTAAACGTTTGGGTGAAAACAGGATCTGTGTCAGTATCCATGGATTCGGTCTTAAAGGGACCGTAGCCTAATTAAATATTTGTCATTAATGTTAATAAAACAACAAAAGATGTTAAATAAATGTATATGTGGTATATAAACCTACTGTATCTGAAAAAGTTTAGTTAATTTGTATCTCTATAGTATTTGTTGTTTGTAATTTCAAATTTAAGTGAGTTAATCTAGTAGCTTTTGGTGTCAACCTTATTTACTAAGGTTACATGTATCAAAAACAACGAAAACAATAACATAACTTATTTTATAGGCCCATATTCTTTTCTGTTACTTTATTAATTTTTTGTTGTAGGGCAAGTGAAAATTTTGGCGGGGCAAGTAAAAAATTTGAAAAAAGCGTTGAGCCCTGAGTTTGTTTGTAAATTTCTTTTTGTATAACAACAATTATATATACACACTGGTAATTATGCCCTTTGAAGGTTATTGGACAATGTTAATTTTTTGTTCTATAAGTTTGTGACAAGCACATAAAAATGTATTACTTTTTTCATTAGAGTAATAATAAAGAAGTTGTCCTACATTCATTAGTCTCACTGTGTTGTGCTTGGAAAACTGCAACATCACCAAAAAATAAATAAATATAAATAAAAATAATAATAATAATAATAATAATAATAAAAAGAGATAAATTGATAAATGTACAGGCATCGGCATTGGCATCAGCGAGTACCAGAAAAAAAAAAAATATCGGTACTCGTACTTGGCTCTTTAAAAAAAATGGTATCGTGCATCCCTACTTTAAATTTATCAAAAGTGACAGCAAAGACAAAAGATGTCATGTGTTCCACAAAAATATTAAGCAGTACAACCATTTTCCACATTGAGTAAGAAATGTTTCTTGAGCACCAAATCAAAATATTAGAATGATTTTCGAGGAATCATGTGACACTGAAGACTGGAGTAATGGTTGCTGAAAATTCAGGAATAAATTACATTTAAAAATATATTAAATGGAAAACAGTTTTTTTTAAACAGTAAATTTTTTTTTTTACTGATCTTACCAACCCTAAATCTTTTACAAAATCTTTAAAAAAATTACATTTAACTCTGAAACATGGTCAATGGACAATATCAATAGAGAACTCACCATAAGGAATGTTCAGTCGAACCTGCTCCTTGCGGTAGCCTTCCAATGCGGCCGCCCAGCGGGTCACCTGCTCTGAAGTCTCATCAGGAATGGCTGCTCGCTCCACTGCAATTACATGTCCGTCCTCCACCAGATGGGCTTCCTCGCCAGCAGCCGCGTCTGGATCGATCACCACCTCCACAGTCTCCACTGGTTTCACAATCTCCAGAATATTCAGTTTCTCTTCACCTAAAACAGACCACAAACCCACAAGCTAGCCAAGTTTGTTTGTTTTTATTATGGCTGTAAATGGGTAGTTGTCACATAATTTTTTCATCAAGATGTATCTTAGTATTTTATCTAGATATTTCACTATTTTCAAATCACCTTTTTACCTTCACTAGCTCAATTTAAATGGTCCATTGTGTAACAAAGTCTCTCAATCAATATGGGCTCATAAGGGCTGCATGCATAATTATAAAAGAATTAGCAAAGTGCAGTTTAAAACTGCAAGTCACACTGCAGGACGTGTCAACTAACCAAATATTTTCAGTTGTCTGAAAGGCATGTTGACAAGTTTAGATTTGTCGAACAGCAATATGAGATCATTGTAAACTGTTACCCTGTTTCGTGACAATCTGCACGCTGAGCTGTACTGTGCCATCTGTCTTCACTCCTTGATCGAACAGGCTGTGATCAGGATGCAGCTACATGAGGAAAAAAGCAGAGACAGGGAGTGAAGAGCTGTCAATGAATACAATGAGTGCGCTCAAATAAGATTACATTAACAAAGCAGCACATACTAGGATGTCCTGCAGACAAATGTCATATCCATCCAGCGGGACCTGAAGACGAGGCTCCAGTAACTTCTTCAGGTTACCGATCGGCTCATTGATGTCAATGTCTTGAGTGATCAGTTCAGCTGCTGTGATGGTTTGCTCCTCAATCCTGACATATGGTCAAATGAAACAGATCATTTCACAAGATACACATTGCTCAATGAGATGATTCCTCAAAAAATATATCACAGAGAGGAAAAAAAGGATGAGAAAGACAGAGAAATCACTTACCCTTCCTCTAGACACTCCTGTTTCTCCCGTCCATCAATCTCAATTTCAATCATCTCCTCTGTCTCACTTTTTGACATCCCTACAACTCCTTGTCCAACTATGAAGTGAATGCATTTAAAACAAATAAAAAATACAACATGTAAAGAAAAGGACAAAATATTTTTTGCAATTAATTTAATCACAAAGTGTACAATTATCAGTAACACTTTAAAATAAGGCCTCATTTGTTAACATTACTTATCTAACATGAATTAACAACAAACATTTGATTTTTACATCATTTATTAGTCTTTGTTAAAGTTAAAGTAGTTAATAATATAATTGCTCCTTTTTTGTTAATGTTAGTTAACAGATGCATTAGCAAACGTTGAACATTAACATCAACTAAGATTAATAAATGCTGTAGAAGTATTGTTCATTGTTAGTTTATGGTAACTAACGGTAACAAATAAAATATTATTGTAAAGTGTTACCAAATTAACTCATGCTTATAACCTTATAAATAAAAATAGGAAGCGTTTATTTTACATTATTTTAAGCATTTTAAACAACAGTTTAGTTATATAAAACATCTAAATTTGTCCCAAAGGCAATAAAGAGTCGGGTTGACGCACTCAGAAGTCTCATAAACTCTCACGCAACACCGAGGCTTTTGTAGAGTACAGGCCCACAATGACATTTTCCCCACATTAGCACTCTTATTAAACACAAGAGACGCACTTATTTATAAAATATGCATTTCATTTGGTCAATCCATTTATAATTTTAATGTGTAGATTTAAACGCAATATTTTATTAATATTATTTCCACCAACGACTGGGTGGGAAGACGA
The DNA here is from genome assembly GCF_024489055.1 of Chanodichthys erythropterus. Taxonomy (NCBI): domain Eukaryota; kingdom Metazoa; phylum Chordata; class Actinopteri; order Cypriniformes; family Xenocyprididae; genus Chanodichthys; species Chanodichthys erythropterus. The sequence goes on along the minus strand of NC_090234.1, from coordinate 33,427,181 downwards.
CGCGCGAACCGGTACAAACGCAGTTGCCATGTTGGAATGCTTTTGGGTTTCGTAATATAACCGCAGAATTGGGCGTAAAAGACGACTTTTTAAAACTTCTAAAACTTTCAGGGGTAGCTATACATCAAGACTTTTGATTCTGGAAAGTTAAAACGGAAATGGAAGAAACGGAAACAAAACAAGAGAAGGGCAGATGTAAAAGCAGCCGGAAATCCTGGCCGAAGTCACGGCGGCTGACAGACTTCCGAAAACAGCCGTGCGACTGAAGAAACGGACGGAAACATCACGGTGTTTAATTATGCGGTTCGTGCGGAATATAATATCAACGGCAGGTACAATCATGGATGGAATATGTATGTATACCTGGCCTCTTTGTTAGCTGCTTAGCTTATGCTGACGAAAGACAAGAGAGACACGCCTGGTTGAACGGAATATCTGCTCACGCGAACAGCTCGCGCTAACTTTGACCAAAACTCGCGCGTCTGTTCACTTACGAGCGAGTTATAAACGTCTACAACATCTCTCAATAAAATAGACGTCTTTCAAATGATCCAGAAGAAAATAGACTGATATTTTTACCTACTGTTTGTCGGACGTGAGAGGGCTGGGTTATTGTCAGTTCTGTTAGCACTCCAGCTAGCTCTATTTCCCCTTAGGATGCTAACAGTTAGCTCGCGCAGAAAGCGGGAAAACTGACACGCTTATAACCTCACACACTTGTAACATTCTTATTTCTGTCCGCGTTTATCTCAGATAAACTAGTATCGCGGCTCAACGTACCTCTTTATCCCGTTCAGTAAGTGCTGTGTTGGAGTTTTTTTCGGACTAAAGCTGGGTGTCAAGGGCTATAGTTTAGTGTGTGTGCTAATAAGTTGAGCGAATGTTCATGCTGGTTTTTGGTCAACATTGCATTGGGGGCGGGGATGAGCAGGAGGCCTCGCTGCCCACTGACAGCAACATGTACTCCCCACTCTGTGCAGTTTTTCCACAGTATAATATCATAATATATATATATGGGTATTTATTTGGGCTAAATAACAGCCAGCGGCAGATAACCGAAAGTGTTGAACCGAAATCATCTCAAAGTTATTACTAGATAAATACGTAAATACATATTTATATTTATACATTACATAATGTGCACATATGTACAATAAGCCTTGTTTATTTCATCTTTATGTAGCCTGTAGTATTTAGGGGATTTGTATTTATTTTATTCTTATTTCATTTTTCTGTCTTGCTCCTGGAAACCACAACACATTCCTTGAGTGTTTGTGCACACTTGGCGAATAAAGCACTTTCTCTTCTAAAGAGTGTTTTGATTTTCTACAAGCTGATTGACACTACAGTCCTGTGACACTTCAAGTAAATGTTCCCTGCATATACATTGTATGTTTAAAGAAGTGATTTTGAATGTGACTGTTATTTCTTGAAACCAATGATTAAATAAACAACATGGAAAACTGATTTCTGTATTTCTTTATTTAACAGTGAAAGTGTATTCTACAGTCATTTATTCTGTGTAAAAAGAGTAAATATTGCAGTTAAGTCTGAATTTTGCATTTGCTTCATTTGTAACAAAAGACCTGATTTGTGGTTCATTTGAACCACAAATCAGCTAAACCAAGCTGTTAAATAATCTCAAGCACATTGTTTAACTCGGTCTAGAAGGTGTTACAGAGATAGTGTGGTGTTCTCTATGGTGGATTGTTTGGTTTTCATTATGCATGTCTAATGAAAATTCTGCTTCTGTTGGTTAAGCCTGTTTCTGTTATTAAAAGAGAAGTGTGCCAATCTGTATTGGGTTGCTGAAAGGAACTTTCTTTCTCTTGGTTTTCTGTGCACGCTACCCAAAAATGAAAATTCTGTCATTTACTCACTTTTATTGTTCCAAGCCAGAATGACTTACTCTCTTCTGTGGAACTTAAAAGAAGATATTCTGAGAAATGTCTCAGTTTTTGTCCATACAGTAGAAGTCAGTTCTTCAAAACATCTTTTTTGATTCACAGAAGAAAGTCAGAGGTTTTTGAACAACATGATGGTAATTTTTCTCATTATGAAATACCCATCAACAGACAACTGATGACACTTATTGAAACATGAAGAACCATTCAAGGTGTCTGTGATTAAAATTCTACTTAACATTGATTGTATGATGATTAATAGACTTTAAAGACATCCTGAGACAAGTCAAGCTTGTTTCCACTTAAATCAAGTGGACCATCACATCTGTAGTTGGGCGTTTATGCTCAGTGACTTGGTGAATGAAATCATTACCTGTAACCTGCGTAGGACAAATCTAATATGCAATAGTGCAACTTTTGTACAGTATCTATAAACACTAGATTGTCTGAAGTGAAACTTATATGAGACAATTACAATAATAATAATAATGTCCAAAATAAATGAACACAAATAAAAAAATAAAAACATCTAACAGTGGTAAAAGAGAAACAGCAAAGATTAAAGGGCTAGTTCACCCAAAAATGAAATTAATGTCATTAATTACTCCTGTAAGACCTTCGTTCATCTTCGGAACACAAATTAAGATATTTTTTGATAAAATCCGATGGTTTAGCGAGGCCTCCATTGCCAGCAAGATCATTTCCTTTTTCAATGCCCAGAAAGCTACTAAAAACATATTTAAAACAGTTCATGTGACTACAGTGGTTCAAACTTAGTTATGAAGTGACAAGAATTGTGGGCCAGAAACAACAAAATAACGAATTTATTCATCAATATCTAGTGATGGGAGATTTCAAAACACGTGAAGCTTTAAAGCTTTATGAATCTTTTGTTTCGAATCAGTGGTTAGGTGCATGTATCCAACTGCCAAAGTCACATGAACTATTGAAGTGTCAAAACACTTGATGTAACGAAGCCTCGTTTACTGAAATCATGTGATTTTGGCGCTCTGAACCACTGATTTGAAACAAATGATTCATAAAGCTTTGAAGCTTCATGAAGCAGTGTTTTGAAATCGCCCATCACTAGATATTGTTGAATAAAGTCGCACTGTAGTCACATGAACTGTTTTAAATACGTCTTCAGTAGCTTTTCCGGATTTTATAAAAAATATCTTAATTTGTGTTCTGAAGATGAATGAAGGTCTTACGGGTGTGGAACGACATAAGGGTGAGTAATAAATGACAGAATTTTCATTTTTGGGTGAACTAATACTTTAAATTTAAGTCTGTTGTGGATTGTTCAGCTGTAATCAGACCTCACCACCAGGGGGCGTGAGTTTTCTGCTCATAGCCCATAAGAGCAAATAAGAGGCAGATTTGATGTAATATTTCATTCTCTAGCCATTTGAGGTCACTTTAATTTACTTCTGTCAGCATGGTGCTGTCCAAAATGTGCACACTCTTCAAAGCACAAAGGATTGTGTATGTTTGTAGTGTCTCGGCTGTGGAGAGAAATGAACATTATAAACAGAAATCTCTACAGTGCTATTACTGTCTTATTTGACTAGTGAGTTATAAATAGGAAACTTTAAGACTTACATCTGTTGGAGGGTTATAGTTGGTTTTTGTTGTGCTGAAAAGTGAAGAGAAATAACCACTTAGTTTCTAATGGTCTGTTATGTGTTATTCTTATAGGTTAGAGTGCATTAAAAAGTGCTGCAAAAGACTTACTTTTGTTTTGTCTCTGCTTTACTCTCTGTTGGTAAATGCAAGACTTATGTTAGTTTATCAACAGGTATAGTAAGTTCATATACTGTAGACTCTGTTAGTTTTGAATGAAGTTAGCACTCACTACGGCAGCATCGACAGCACCCTCGTCTGCAGCACAGACAGATGGCCACACAGCACGAGAGAAGCAACAGGAGCGCTGCCACTTCTAATGCTATGACTATGGTCATGTTGAGCTCAACTGCAACAGATCAAACAGATATTCAAAGGGATCGTATGCACTTTTTTATTACACTATAATGTGTTTTTGCTGGGGTAAAAATTAACCCAAACTCTACTGTTAAAAAAATAGTAAAAAAAAAAAGTATATATATATATATATATATATATATATATATATATATATATATATATATATAGTGTCTCCAATGTTTCAATATGTTGATTTGGTGCTCAGGAAACATTTCTTATTATTACCAATGTCCAAAACCATTTTTGTGGAAACTGATAAAACACTTTTTAGAATTCTTTGATAAATAGAAAATACAAAAAACAGCATTTATTTGAAACAGCAATGTTTTGCAACATTATAAATGTCTTTACTGTTACTTTTGATCAATTTAGTGCATCCTTGCTGAAAATTTTCTTTCCAAAAAATATCTTACTGACCTGAAAATTTTGCAATACAGGGATTTAGGTTTTTACTGGGTTTTAATTAGGAACTTGAAGGGAAAACAATAATTTTGAAATTACTACAAATATTTTTTGGTATACTATAAATACATTTACATATTTGCAATTGTACTTTTGTTATATTAAATTGATATACTTAAAGTCTGCTAAATTGGAACAACTAATTTTTTACTTAATACACTTTAGTTATACAGAAGTAGAGTTGCGGTCCAACTAAAGATATACTTAAGTATATTTTATGCTAAAAAGGAACCATTGCAAGTATACTTAAGGTACATTTTAAATATCTTGCATTTGAAAACTGATATTACAGTGTTCATACTATCCCCACTAATAATAAGACAACAGTTCAAATTGTGTTAAAACACATTTTAGGCTTAATAATAAGAAATGTGTATTGTGCAATATAAAATTGTTTCATTATAATATTTATATCAGTAAGCCTCAAGTGATATGTCAGTAAATGTTAATGGATTTGATTTTGTACTATACTTAGTATGAAATAAATGTAAATGCAAGACCCAAATGAAAATAATATAGTCAACATCAACACAACATGAGGGTTTTTTTTCTGCTACCGTACCTTTAAGATTACATTTTCATTTTAATCTTTTGACAATATTTCAAAAGATCAAGTAAAATTGATTTCTCATTATGTGGCCCTTTAAATCACCAATTTGTACTTAACTTACATTCAGTTATCTTCATATGCCGGCCTGCACAGCTTTTAGGTGCCCCCACTCCATTGGAGGCCTCACATCGATACTGACCCTCATCAGATTCTGATACCGTCTTGAATTTCTTCACAAAAGGAAAAGAAACAGTGTAAATCACACATGTCATGAATGCATCAAAGACAAACTATAAACAGCATTTGTTAGCCGTCAAAAGAAAAAGGCAACAGGAAGTTCAGTGTTTTTATCAAAATACATGTTTGTGATGGAAAGAGATTATAGCACTACACCAACCAAAGTCCCTGTTTTGGGGTCAAGGGTGTAGTGGATTTCCTGATGATTGCCGGTGTAAAGTGGTTTGTTGTCTTTGTACCAGCTGTAGGTGGCAGCAGGAACGCTCAGTTTGTCTTTACAGTGGAGCTCCGCAGAAAATCCTTTCATGACTTTTTCTGGGACCTCACATGATGGCGCATGTGGCGGCACTGTACATGTAAGACAGATCATACAGCTCATTGATAGAAAGATTATTTATGTTTAAGACAAAGAGTTATGAACACACTCTTAAAAATAAAGGTTCTTTATAGTTGAAAAAGGTTTGTCGGACTCGGAAAAAAAAAAGGTTATTTTAAGATCTGTTTACTGAAAGGTTCTTTGGGGAACCAAACATGGTTCTTCTATGGCATTGCTTTGGAACATGTATTTTTAAGACTGTATCATTAACTGCATTTGTAAATAATGAAAATAAGAGTACAAAATACTTCAAATACTACAAATATTTTAATTCCCACCAAGCACGTTGAGGGTGACGATGATCTCCCCCAGCTTGATTTTGTCTTGGCGAGCTGTGACTTCGCATTGATACACTCCTGAGTCTTTCTGTGTAACACCACGGAGGGTCATTGTCGCCCCATCGATGGACGCACGACCCTTAAATGAACCTGTTAATGGTGAGACTAAGTCAGAACATTGTGAAGAAAAAATATTCGTGAACAGAAGTACTGCAGAACAAATGTTCACTGAAACACATTAAGGTGCAGTCACATTTACCATTGTTCGGCAAAGTTTAAGGGCAAAATCCAGTCATGTCAATAGGAATCTGAGCGATTGGGAGTTTCGCATGAGGGTGAAAGATTTCCATACACAGATTTGTGTTCAACAATGACCAACAGAAAGCTGCACTCATTGCTACACTACTGAAAATGGGCCTTTTTTGCTTGCAAAATTTTGCTGATGTGACCGAACCCAAAAGATTGTCATTTGTTGCCACAAGTGGTGTAACTGACACACTTAAAAGATTTCATAAAATATCTAAACTAATAAATATTGGTTGCAATACATTTTGGAATGGGCAAAACAACAACCCACCTGTAAAATCACCATCAAAATAAACATATGAAACATCTTTGCCCCTCTTCTTCCATTCAACACGTGGGTTCGTTTCTTTCTCTGTCCTGAACTCACAGGAAAGGACAGCATCTTTTGCAAAGAACAGATAAAGTGTAAGTCCGAAAGCTTTTAAGCACATCCAGCTGATTATCTGAAGACTAAGTAACTTACTTGTGTTTTCATGTACCTCCACTTTTGCTTTACTTGTAGTGACAGTAACAGGATCTGAGCTAGGAACTGGAGGAGAGAAAAGATACAAACAAACACATGAATGTTGTAACACACTCCCACAGCATTTTTATAACAGCAGACTTAGTTTGTAGAAATAGGGAATGATAGTTTGCCCCATCATTTTTTGTTTGAGGACAAATTGAAATTCTGGCACACACTGTTAATATAACTTGCACAGTAAAAATAAACTGACAGTAAAAGACTAAAAATTGCTACAGTAAAAACGTTTATTGGTTAGCGGTACATTGCCTTAGCCAACTATATAGAGTAAAAAACTGCAATAGATCTAATGGGACATTTCATGTCATTTTTACGGTAAAATTCCCAGACATTCACAGATTTGTGTGTTCACACCTCACATATGATATTTAGGGCCCGAGCACCGATGGTGTGAGGACCCTATTGGAATTGCTCAGCCAATTATTCTTCTTCTCCAAAATGAATCACATTTTTGAGGGCCTAAACATTCTCAAAAACTTTGCACACGCGTCAGAAGTGGTGAAAATTTACATCTGATATGGGTTTCAGAATTAGGTGTGGCAAAATGGCTTGATAGCGCCACCTACAAAATTTCAATTAAGTGCCCTTCGTGCTACGTGTCACGTACAGTTATGAAATTCAGTAGACAGATGTAACAGCCCAATACCTACAAAAAAGCCCCTGGGTGCAATGCTTGTAAACCCAACAGGAAGTGAGATATTTTGAATTTTCTCTACAAAATTTTGGCAGTTTTTGCCATTTCCACATGTTGTACTTTAACGAACTCCTCCTAGAGCTTTAATCAGATCATCATATTTGGTCAGTCTAATCTAAAGGCCTTTGTGACGTTAAATTGCGAAGATCTAGAGTTTTCGCTGAAGGGCGTGTCCGTGGCGGCCTGGCAAATTTCGATGTTTCGCCATGAAACAGGAAGTAGTTGTAACTCGGGCATACAATGTCTGATCTGCCCCAAAATTCACATGCTTTATTAGAGTCCTGACCTGAATACATCTCTATGGCAATATTCAGTTACAGTCATAGCGCCACCTGGGGGCAACAGGAAATTACATGTTTTACACTGTAATTAACTCCTCATAGAGATTAAACCAGATCAACATCATAATATGGCCAGTCTAATCTAAAGGCCTTTGAGATGTTAAATTGCAAAGATCTTGAGTTTTCATTGAAGGGCGTGTCCGTGGCGGACTGACAAAGTCTGATGTTTCGCCATGTAAGGTGAATCACTTTTTTAAGGGCCGAAACATACTCGAAAACCGAAACTTTGCAGATGCGTCAGAAGTGGTGAAAATTTACGTCTGATATGGGTTTCAGGATTAAGTGTGGCAAAATGGCTCGATAGCGCCACCTAAAAAATTTCAACTAAGTGCCCCTGACACTACGTTTCACGTACAGGTAAGACATTTGGTACACACATCTAACAGCCTAATATCTACAAAAAAGTCTCTTGGAGTGAAATCTGAAAACCAACAGGAAGTCAGATATTTTGAATTTTCTTTGCAAAATTTGTGCAGTTTTTGCCATTTCCAGACGTTGTACTTTAACGAACTCCTCCTAGAGCTTTAATCAGATCAACATCATATTTGGTCAGTTTAATCTAAAGGCCTTTGTGATGTTAAATTGCGAAGATCTAGAGTTTTCACTGAAGGGCGTGTCCGTGGCGGCCTGGCAAAGTTCGATGTTTCGCCATGAAACAGGAAGTTGTTGTAAGTCGGGCATACAATGTCCGATCTGCCCCAAACTTCACATGCTTTATTAGAGTCCTGACCTGAAGACATCTCTATGGCAATATTCAGTTAAAGTCATAGCACCACCTGGGGGCAACAGGAAATTACATGTTTTACACTGTGATTAACTCCTCCTAGAGATTTAATCAGATCAGTGTCATTTTTGGTCAGTCTAATCTTAAGACCTTAGCAATGATAAATATCAAATATCTTGAGTTTTCATTGAAGGGCGTGTCCGTGGCGAACTGACAAAGTCTGATGTTTCGCCATGAAAGAGGAAGCTGTTGTAACTCAGGCATACTATGTCTGATCTGCCCCAAACTTCACATGTGTGATAAAAGTCCTGGCCTAAAGACATCTATATGACAATATTCAGTTAGCTATAGCGCCACCTGTTGGCAGCAGGAAGTGTGGCACTTTTACATGATTTTGCCATAATTCTCCTGTATTTACTCGCTCACATGCATGTCGGCCACTGTTCGCTGTTTTTCTGAGGCCAACGGATGGCGGTGAGCCCGGGTGCGAGGGCCCTTTCATTGCTGCTTGCAGCTTTAATTTCTCATTGAAATGACTGTTTTTTTTTTTTGTTGTTTTTCTTATCAGTTATGTAAATGAGGTATTTATGTTTCATCTAATGTTGTTAAATTAATGAGATTTAACATTAAAATTTGGTGTATTTTAATTATTTCATTAAATGAAATATGTGTGTGTGTGTGTGGGGGGGGGGGGTACAGTAAATTTAAGTTCCTCTGTAAAACTTAAAATGTTGCTTCTGTATTTTAATGGCAGTTCTGAAAAACAAAGTTTTTATTTTACTGTAAATTTTACCATAAATTTGACAGATTTTTTTTACAAAGTAATCACAAACATTCCTTTAAATGAGATTTCTTTAGTGTATATGTTAGTTCCTTTTTTAACTTTAGTTAAAGGTGCCATCGAACATTTTTTTTACAAGATGTAATATAAGTCTAAGGTGTCCCCTGAAAGTGTCTGTGAAGTTTCAGCTTAAAATACCCCATAGATTTTTTTAATAATTTTTTTTAACTGCCTATTTTGGGGCATTATTAAATATGAGACGATTTATGCTGTGCGGCCCCTTTAAATCTCGTGCCCTCCGCCCACGGAGCTCGCGCTTACCTTGAAAAGTGCATAAACAAAGTTTACACAGCTAATATAACCCTCAAATGGATCTTTACAAAGTGTTCGTCATGCATGCATCGGATTATGTGAGTATTGTATACTGTTATATTGTTTACATTTGATTCTGAATGAGTTTGAGGCTGTGCTCTGTGGCTAACGGCTAATGCTACACTGTTGGAGAGATTCATAAAGAATGAAGTTGTGTTTATGAATTATACAGACTGCAAGTGTTTAATAATGAAAATAGCGATGACTCTTGTCTCCGTGAATACAGTAAGAAACGATGGTGACTTTAACCAACAGTAGCCTACATTAGCAACATGCTAACGAAACATTTAGAAAGACAGTTTACAAATATCACTAAAAATATCATGTTATCATTAATCATGTCAGTTATTATTGCTCCATCTGCCATTTTTCGCTATTGTCCTTGCTTGCTTACCTAGTCTGATGATGCGGCTGTTCACATCCAGACGTCCTGCCCTTGTGTAATGCCTTTCATAATGATAATGTTGGGAACGTGGGCTGGCATATGCAAATATTGGGGGTGTACAGCCCGACTGTTACGTAACAGTCGGTGTTGTGTTGAGATTCGCCTGTTCTTCGGAGGTCTTTTAAACAAATGAGATTTATATAAGGAGGAGGAAACAATGGAGTTTGAGACTCACTGTATGTCATTTCCATGTACTGAACTCTTGTTATTTAACTATGCCAAGATAAATTAAATTTTTCATTTGAGGGCACCTTTAACTACAATGGCTAACATAAACTAACCATGAAAAGTACTTCTAAAGCATTTATTACTCTTAGTTCATGTAAAAAAAAACATTTACTAATACATTATTAAAAACAAAAATTGTATCTGCTAAAATAACTGAATGGACCTGAGCTAACACGAACTAACAATGAACAGTTATTAATTATGTAATGTTAACAAAGATTAATAAATACTGTAATAAATGTATTGCTCATTGTTATTTAAAGTTAGTTAACGCATTAACTAATGTTAATTAATGGGACCTTTTTCCAATTTTACTATATTATGACCCTGGGTAATACATTTTTTGTATATATTAAATAAGTAACTAAAAGGAATAGAGTGAAGAGAAACTAAAACACCGTGAAGTTTCTCCTCAAACTCCTGAAAACTCACTAACAGTCACTCCCCACTCTGGTGGTGCCAGGAACAGAGATGTGTAGGAATTTACGTGACGGATGGATGTTCTGGATAGTGGGGGGTGGCAGTCCAACCAGGTCTGATAACCTCTGAAAAACATCATGCACTTCTGGGGAAAGTAAGGGAAAATACTTTCCTTTTAACTGTGTAGCTCCCTTTCTATAGTCCAAAGGATGTGTGTACTGTAGAAAAGAACTGAGTTTCATATGAGACAAGACAGAGAAAGGCTGTGGAGGGTCTTTTTACTCAGACATACAAAGACTTACTGTGCTGCTGTAACTTAAAACCCCTTCAGCTGGAAGAGGACTAGAGTTAAAATCACAGCCCAACCCACAATGTATTTAACAACCATAACTAGCACTTAGTGGAATGATATCTGAAAGTTTTCAGGATAAAGCCAATCAATATTTTGAAAGTCAACATTAAAAACCATCTAGGGTATATCGTCATTTATAAGTGACGCAGAGAAAATCGCATTAAAAAATACAATAATAATATTCAAAAAAATTCATTACAAGGCGACATTAACACGTTCAGTCACATGCTGTCAAGGCTCCATTGTGAGTTAGACTAGAAAATACATATAAATCCAATAAAAAAAAATATCATTGTACATTCAAATGAGTTTTCTAAAGTTTTGGTCATTTTTAATGCACATTTTGTAAAATAAATAACTCAAAGACCAATGAATCTGTGTGTTATGCATAAATGACATAAAAGTCATTTTAGGGGATATATATTTTCTGTGTAGCTGCACTATTGTTCATTACTGGCAGGCAATATAATAGCCTTTTTGCCTGTGTTTTAGGTCAGAGAGGAAAAGCTGTACCTTCTCCAGAAAGTATTGATGATAGTGATGGCAGTGCATCAGAAAATAAGGCCATGGTAAGAAAGAAGTTGAAGATCAATGAGGATAGAAGCAGTGAGGGTGATGGCAGGGATGAAGAATATAAGTCATAGATTGTTGTGGAAGTCAGGCATTTTGGTACATTATCCTATGCCAGTTTGGAAGATGTGATCTATGCTACAACCAGAGGTCAGATGCCGTTTTCTATTTGCCTTACTACACTGACAAGCAGGGATGCTCCAAAAATGATGAAAAAACAGGTCAAGATCGAATTACATGTGAAAAGTGTGGGCTACACTTAAAAAAGATGAGTCTTGTTGATTTTCACTTGTGCTACAATCATTGATTTGGAATTCCAAGAAAGAAACAATGTTAATGTTTTTTTTGTTGTTGTTGTTTTTTGAAACACTAAGACATGGTTTCATGGTTTCCCAGGCAGTGAAGTTGCGTTTGAATTTGTTTCAAGTTTTAGACATTTTGTGAGTTTTATAAGATGAAACGGAATCTTACAAAAGCTTTTTAATGTTTTTTTGAAACAATAAGACCTTTTTTTTACCTCTTTTCAGAAGTGGTAAGTTTCAGACAATTTGCCAAAAATAATTTACCCTAATAGGACAAAGTTAGTTATGAATGACAAAACCCTAAAAAAAGGTCAAAAGTCAGATGTAGAAAACTAATTTTGAAAAAATTATTTTAGCCTTAAACATATATAAAATATTAAATCATTATTTTTTTCTAGCTTTGATTTCAAAATTAGAGGGTTAACCTAACATTTTATAGCTACATTTATCATTCTTTTAATATGCAAAAAAAAAACATATATTTAGATCTCTAGACTGGGTGGGATCAAGCATTTCTCATGGTATGCCGAGGAACCATAATCTCCATGATAATGACCAATACACAAGGAGTCAGTCAAGGGGCATCAGCGACATGAAAGGGTCCCTGCCACATCAGAGTGAAGTTCAGATCTGGACAGCTTCTTCACAGACATTTTATCACCTTCAGGATCTCATGTGTTCAAATGCTTTTTAAAAAGTTTGTGTAAACACAGTGTCTTACAAGACCACCGCCCATTCTATCCAGACCCTCAAAGCATCCATCTCTCTTTGAAAAAATACACAAAAACACATGCGCGCGCACACACACACACACACACACACACACACACATCTAATCATGGGTTTTCATGTTTTATGGGGACATTCCATAGACATAATGATTTTTAAACTGTACAAAACTGTATATTCTCTCCACTAACCCTAAACCTTCCCATCACATGCATTTTTAGGTTTTCAAAAAACATAACAGTATGATTTATAAGCTGTTTTATAAGAATAAAAAATGTCCCCACAAGGGCAAGGATTTATGGATATTGCCATCTTTGTGGGGACAGAGTTGTCCTGAACCACTGATTGGAACCAAATCATTCACAAAATGGTGCTTTAAAAATCATTCATGTCATAAAATGTTCTTTGTATTATTTGTAATATCTTTTAAGCAATGTAAATGCTTTTATATTCAGTGTAGCAGCCTATTGTATTCACAAGGCTAACACTAAAAATCATTTAATGTCGAGAAGAAATAAAATCAGTCTATATAATTATTAACAAGGCTAAATGTACATTCAATTTGTTGATGAAAGTTAGGATCTGTATTTTCCAACTCACCCCTCAGAGTTCCCACCATTTCAGTTAGAAACAAAATTTCTTTTTTTTTTAAACGTCCAGAACACGACATACAACATGAAGCATCAGATATTGAGAAATTGGTACAAGCATCATCAAAATACTTACTGTAGAGCAGCATGAGAAGAGCGGGAAAGGTTAGTAGATGTGTTGTGCTCATCTTCAGATTGTCTGGCTGGTGCAGGAGCGCGTGGCGAGTCTGATGTGTTTCTCGCTTCTCGGAAGTTCTTGAAGATGGTTTGCGCGTTCTCGACAGAACGCTGCGCGAGCTCGGCGCAGATGCTCTGAGACATGTGTTGCAGCTTTGCATATGAGCGACATATTTACAACATTAAAAATCTTAGGCCTATTTCTTATCTTTCTTATCATATATATATATATATATATATATATATATATATATATATATATATATATATATATATATATATATATATATATATATATATATAATATGTATATATAGCACCCTTGGTAAATATGATCAAAGACGACTGTAAAAATAAATCTGCATTGTTTATCCTTTTGATCTTTAATTTATAAAATTAGCAAAAATCTAACCTTTCATTGAAGAAAAAGAATTGAAAGTGGGGGCAAAGCCACATTATGAAATAAATGTTTATGTCCAAAACACGTTGGCCACAATTATTGGCACTCTTTTATTCAATAGTTTTTGCAGCCTCCTTTTGCCAAGAAAACAGTCTTCTTCTATAATGCCTGATGAGTTTAGAGAACACCTGAGGAGAGATCAAAGACCATTTCTTCATGCAGAATCTCTCCAGATCCTTCAGATTCCCAGCTCCATGTTGGTGCTTCCTTTCTTCAGTTCACTCATTTTTTGATAGGATTCAGGTCAGAGGACTGGGAAGACCATGGAAGAAGCTTCATTTTGTGCTCAGTGACACATTTTGGTTTTGATGTTTGTTTTGGATCATTGTCCTAATGGAAGATCAAACCATGGCCCATTATTAGATTTCTAGCAGAAGCAGGTTTTTTTATCTGTTGGTATTTGGTAGAGCAGAGGATTTTTCTTGAAAACCTCCCAAACAACTTGTGGGGATGTAGGTGCTGTTTGATATTATTTTTATTTTTTTAGGCTTTCTGAGACTCAAGACTCAAATAATCTCTGCAATTCTCCAGCTGTGATCCTTGGAGAGTCTTTGTCCACTCAAACTTTCCTCCTCACTGTGCATTAGGATGATTTAGACACATGTCCTCTTCAAGGCAGATTTGTAACATCTTTAGTTAATTGGAACTTCTTAATTATTGCCCTGATGGTGGAAATGGGGATTTTCAATGCTTTAGCTATTTTCTTACAACCACTTTCTATTTTGTGAAGCTCAACAATCTTTTGCTGCACATCAGAACTATATTCTTTGGTTTCACTCATTGTGATGAATGATTACGGGAATTTGGCCTTTGTGTTTCCTCATGTTTATTCTCCTGTGGAACAGGAAGTCATGCCTGGACAATTTCATGTTTATGATCAATGTGTTGATGTGCTAAAAACAAATATAAATATGAATGGGAATATACTTCATTTTACTCATAAAAAATTCTAGGGGTGCCAATAATTGTGGCCAACGTGTTTGGTAAAAAAACATTTATTTCATAATGTGATTTTCTTCAGTGAAAAGTTAGATTTTTGCTCATTTTATGAATTAAAGATCAAAAGGATAAACAATGCAGATTTATTTTTACAGTCATCTTTGATCATATTCACCAAGGGTGTTCTGACCACCACTGTATAGCCTATATATATATATATATATATATATATATATATATATATATGTGTGTGTGTTCGTGTAAGTGTGGTAACCACAGTTTACAGATACAGATATTGAAAATACAGATATTATTACTTCTGTAAAACACAATAAATTAAAACAATTTAGCTTTCCCACATATTTCTATAATTTTATTTACTTTATTTTTAGGTATGATAATAATGTTGTTTTGTGCTGTGCAATGTGCACTATAAAAATAAGTTGTCTATAAAAATATATATTAAATTTAGAACCTAAAAATTAATTGTTTTTATTCAAGTCCAAAGTATATAACTGAACCACCTTAAATATCTATTGGTTTACAACAGCTAAAGCAAACTCTAAGGGTCGAATCAAGTTATGCAGGTAAACATGGGGACGGATGGTAAACAATGCAATTTCATTGTAAAAAGTGCTGAAGTCCTGCAATTTTTTTTTTTAATGTTTTATGAGCTTCCCTTTCAGGGAAATGTTTGGCTTAATACAGTTAATTTGTCTGTCATAATTCTGAAGTATCCAGACGTGTGCAATAAAGATAAGATGAGAGAGATAATATGTAGCTGCTTGCACTGCTCTTCATTGGGTTTAGGTTTCATGAACAGAGATGCATTGTTCATGCATGTTGCTTTTGAGACCTCACACTCACTGCGAGGCTTGTATGAAACTTTTGACAGCTGCTTTGTCCACAGTATTCCTTTCCTCAGTAGGACATGGCATTTTGATATACCCTTTCAACACCTGTCCACATATCAGTTGTTGTGCTGTTGTCGAATCATGTTATCCACACATACACATGTGCCCAACACTTGTTATTAGTGTGGGAATAAAAAGTTTTTTTCACACTAATAAATGTCAAGAAAGAAAGAAAGAAAGAAAGAAAGAAAGAAAGAAAGAAAGAAAGAAAGAAAGAAAGAAAGAAAGAAAGAAAGAAAGAAGCATCCAATCTCTGCATAAACTTTATTTCATACTGAAGTGATCTGGTACTCTGAACTTCAAAGCAAAAGTTTACAAGAAAAACAAACAATAAGGAAATATAATGAGATGTTATTTAGATAAACATAGTACATATTGAAGCATGTCATGGAGTTAGCTATTGTACACTCCTACACGTGACAAGACAGAAGCAATAAAAGGGTCGTAAATGTCTTTTATAAGAAGCGCTGATTTGATCTCACAGCACTGAGAGAAACACAGGTGAAGAGTCAATACAGAGCAGCACCAGAGCAAACACCAGACCGGTGAGAATAACCACCTTCTGTACGTATTTAAGAATAACATTCCTTGTTTGTTTTTTTCTTTCTTTCTTTTGTTTGAAAATAATTGTTTGATTTTCTTTCAAATTAAGGGTGTTAATCTGTAATTTTATCCTGATCTAACCCTCAAATGTGGTTAGTGTAACTTATGTATTTTGGTTGATTAAATGATGTTTACTTAAAGGTACACTATAAGTAACTTTTTGTTAAAAATGAACAAAATTTAAATAATCAGTCAATGTCAATCCTTCTTGCAAAACATTTTTTTTAATTTATTGTGGTAAGCCTATTATAAGTGTTCATATTTTAGACCTAAAGTGGGATGGTTTTTGATGGATCCGGAATGGTCAATATTCATATTCATGCACTTTTATTAATATTTATTTTTAATCATTTATGGCTTATGATTTATAAGTTTTACTTTTGCTTTCATATATTTATTTACTCATACTTTATAGATTAATTCTTATCATATTTTCAAGTATTTACTTGTTATTGTACCCTTATGGTTATTTTTATTTTATATTTAAGAGTATGACATCTATGTTCAATTGTTCTTCCGGTGTGACAGGTCATGCTGACACGTTTGTGGTTAGATATTGGACGCCTGCCAAGTATTGCAGAAGTGGTGTTTTTCAAAATTATTGCTCATTTGAATCTGATCAAAATATGTCTGCTGACATTTGCAAAATTCCCTAGGGGATAAAACAACTATTTTTGACACTGGACCAGTAGATGACGTAATGGGTGAAACATCAATTTGTGTGGGATGTAAATTTCCCTATATGTTCATGGTATAAAGCTGACCAAGTCATTGATAATTCAGCTTTTTCCCTCCTTTGCTCTCCTTGGCTTCTACTTCTTGTCTTTTATCTACAAATGTCTTAATTATTGCTCTTTTTGATCTTCATCTATTAGATACAATACTCTGGATTTATTACTCTAAATTTATTATTAACTATTGACTGATACTTTATGATGGTTATTTTACCTTTTGGTTTTATTAAGTATTTTCATTATCGATTAAAGTTTGCGTGTGAGACAATTAAATTTAATTGTAATTAATAAATAATTTTTCATCAACTTTATCTACTGCCTGGATCTCATTTTCACAAATTTTTGCATCAGTTTTCATGGGAAATGAGGTAGGCTATCTCATCAAATCTGTAAATGGAGAAAAGTTGCTCCGCATGTATGGTGTTAGTTGTCACAACAAGCGGGAAAGGTTGACATGGAGCACGTTAAATCGAACCTCCAGGGAATCAAACGCCAACAGAGGACAGTGTCCTGGCAAAAATAAAACATGACAGTGCTCATAATAAAACGAGAATCAACAGAGATGGCGATAACTAAGGATTTATAAACGTTGTAAGGAGATGGCGTTTTTATTACTCAACGGGTGAGTAAGCTATTTTATTGAACAGATAAACTGCCATATGTAGCTCTCTAACAGAGTTCACTGATATGAGCATTATCTGTGAAGGGTCATTTCATTATAGGTTGTTGTAGTAGAGCTGTGCTGAAATTTATTTTCAAGGAAGTGCCATCTCTATTAATGGGTATAGCTATAGTAACGTCTTCAGCTGCTTGAGATCCTTTCCATCTAAACTTGCTAAACTTAGCCTATTAGTGAATGATTTATGAGTAGGCTAGTCTCTTTTTATGCAGCCTTCACGTGTTCTCGGAATGATCGTAAATAAAAGTTTCCTAGGTAAAAATTGCTCATGAACGCCTTCCCGTTTCAAAACTTGAATGCGATGAGCTCATAATCACGACTTCCGAAGTCAGAAATTGTCAAATTTCCGATAGCACATCAAGGCAATATTAGTTATTCATGCAGTTTTGTTTTTTTCACCGCTAGAGGGCAAAAAGTTATATGGGGTACCTTTAATTAAATCAGATCATTTAAATAACTTTTTCTCTCAGTGTAGTACATTCCTATGAAATGAATAACCAAATAATTTCATCAGTTCTAGTCTTGTGATTTAAAACTTCATTAAGTGAAAACTAAACCAATTGATTGGTTTATATTGGTTTAATATTAATTCATCTTTTTTTGCAGAAAGCAACTCTTTGGAGATTTTTGGCAAGATGAAAACATTTCTTTTGCTGGTTCTCACCTTAACAGGTATGATCTGTGCTCTAGTTACACATTAACAGTTAATATTAATTGTTCTAGTTTAATAATTAACAGCTTGTCTTATTTTCTATACTCTTGGCCATTTAGTGCAGCATTCTGTAGGCTAAACACTGATCAGTGTTTAATTTTTTATCGGCTTATTTATTTAAAATGTTGCTCTTTTGGCAGTGGATTGGTGCCATAGTGCACCCATATATAAACTTTTTCTCAGAGCTTGGAAGGTGTACTAACTTTGAACTCTAAAAATACTGCTTATTTGTAATTATGCATCTTCAAGCTTAGAATATCTAACAAGCTAAATGTTAAATAAATCTTAAAAGTGGTGAATAATTATATTTAATTGCTAGATTAATTAACATTATAAGTTTCTGATCACAACTCTCTAGCTTCTGCCAGTCCACCATTTCAGGAGGAAAAGCTGCCATTTAGAGATCAGCCTTTTGATCACGTGGTGAAGGTGGATGTTTTACCAGTGCTTAAAAAAGAACCAATAGTACAGAACACAAAAGAAGAACAAGGTCCTCTGATGCAGGATGAACCTGTTGCAGATGTGGTGGAGCCTGATTCAGAGACAACAGAGGAACACAAAGTAAGTGAAAAGACATCAGAGATGGTGGAGGAACCTGTGTTAAAGGCAGATAATCTGACACCAGAGACAAAACTACAGCCAGAAACAGATGCCATTGAGATGAACACAAACAACGTACCTGTGCAGGAACCTGTGCTAGAGGCAGATGATCTGACACCAGAGACAGAACTAGAGCCTGAGCTGGAAATATCTGTGGAGGAACCTGTGCTAGAGGCAGATTATCTGACTGAAGAAACACCAGAGACAGAACTAGAGCCTGAGCTTGAAATAGATGCCATTCAGAAGAACAGAAACGACGCACCTGCAGAGGAACCTGTGCTAGAGGCAGATTACCAGACACCAGAGACAGAACTAGAGCCTGAGCCGGAAATAGATGTCATTGAAATGAACGCAAGCAATGTACCTGTGGAGGAACCTGTGCTAGAGGCAGATTATCTGACTGAAGAGACACCAGAGACAGAGCTAGAAACTGAACTGGAAATAGATGCCATTGAGATGAACACAAACAACGAACCTGTGGAAGAACCTGTGCTAGCGGCAGATTATCTGACTGAAGAGACACCAGAGATAGAGCTAGAACCTGAGCCAGAAATGGTTGCCATTGAGATGAACACAAACAACGTACCTGTGGAGGAACCTGTAGTAGAGATGGAGTCTGTAGATGAGATGGTGGTGGAATCTGAAAAAGAAGAACATTTATTAAAGGAGCCTACACTTGAGGGTGACTATATTGTGGCTGAAGATCTGGAAGAAGTAATGGAACCTGGGAGGGAACGAAGAATGGCATTAAAGACTGGTAAGCCATGATGATTTTAACAGGTCTGATAAAAACATACTTTTTTTTGTTCACAGTCACTGTTGACAGCTGCATTTACTGAGCTGATATAAAGTGTTGTATAAACTTGGAGGCTATGGAATGATGATTGTAATGTGTGATATGTCCACAGGGAGGTGGACTTGTAGAGGAGTTGTCCTACAGGGCAAATGTTACCAGTTCTTCAGAAGAACCCTTAATGCCGATGCAGCTGAGGTAATAATGAATTCATGTCATTTGATTTATTCACATATTTAGTGTAATATGCTTCTGGCAGTCAAATGAAATGTAAATCAAAAGAACTTTTAGTACAAAGTAACATTTCTGGCTTGATAGGTTCAAATGAAACATATCCTGGTTAATGAGTTAGTTCGATACAAATAAAACATCTATATTGAATTACAAGATAGATTATTTTATCTAGAAATCATTATGAAATATGTAATAATAGAACTTGATTTCTGTTTTTTATTTCCACTTTATAATCTCCTTAGTTACAATGTCAAGAAATCTGCCCTAATGGCCACCTGGCCTCAGTGACAAGCAACTACATTCGTGAAGAAATTGGAAAACTAATGGACCAGTATGGCGTCCGCACTATAACATGGCTCGGAGGACGGAGAGTTATTGGTGTATGTTTATTTGCTTTGCAGCATTTCACTTTTTCACATGATTTGATATTTTCTCCTACATATCTGTTCCACTAGTAAGTAGCTTTCCTGTTTTGACAGACGAATAATTTCAGATGGTTGGATGGAGCGCCGTGGAGCTATAATAACTGGGGTGTTGGACAGCCCAGTAATGATGGTGGGATAGAGAATTGTGTAGAGATACTGAGTAAGTGTGGCTGCTGAACAACTAAATTCAAAAATGTGTAGCACTCGTCACAGAGATAATCCAAGGGTTTAATTTATATCTCGTACTTCTCTTATAGAGATGCTTTCCTCTTTTTATGATCTGTTTTATTAGTTTAACAAAGCTTTCTCTAATTTCAGGTAACCTGCGATTCAATGATATGCCATGCCGTGATATCAGACCATTCATCTGTTCCTGCCCACTTTAGACAGCCAGGAGGTTAACCTAACCTGCTATACAGTGACTTTTATGAAGAACATGTAAACAATAAGAATTATTATTGTAATTTTTAAAAAGTAATTTATAAGGGTTATTCCATAATCAACCTGTTTTGTTAAATTTGCCACTAAACTAAACATACATTTTATACTCCACAACTGATCTATTGAATACTTGTTTAATTTAATTTACTTGCTAAAATCATCCTGTGGAACACTTGTTGTATTTCATGTTTTATGTAAAACTGCATTAAATAAGTGACTTTTATTATGGTCTTCTATTATATTTTTTATTACTGTATCTACGCCTGTAATTTTCATGCCAATAGTTGACTCATTTAGCTGTTAACTGAAAGGACACTCAATGCTAAATCCTCACAGAGCTTTTCGCTAAAGCTTCACAGAGGCTTTAGCCAGGCGCTGGTACGCTAATAGCTCTCATCACCATGAGCCTACCATGCAGGCTGTTTTCCATCTCATCATCTGTCCAGGAATGCCAGGATTCCTATGTTTCTATGCATCATCTATGGGATAAAGAGAGAGTCACTTCGTCTGACAGACGCATATGTTGTGAAGTCAGTGGTGGAGCCTGGGCTGGGACAGTCATAATGTTAAAAATATGAAAACTTTAGTGCATGAAGTTCTAAAGGTAAAGTGTAATTTCTGTGTCACTAGCATTACCAAACATACTTGCAAAATATATATATTTTTTTGTTTCATGTTTCATACACACACACACACACATACACATATTTGGTTTACGGGGACTCTCCATAGACGTACAAACAGTATATTCTATCCCCCTACACTATCCCTACCCCTAAACCTACCCATCACAGAAAACATTCTGCATGTTTTGAATTTCAAAATAACACGGTTTAGTATATTTTTTAAGCCATTTGGTTTACAAGGACACTGGAAGTGTCACTCACACACACTCACACAGAGTAGTGAGCAAACGTGATGTCTGGCCTAGAAAAAATGACATCTTCACACTTTATTTAAATATCATTAAAAATGTGTTAAAGATTTATGTTGCATTGTTGCAAAGACTAAAGAATAACACAAGACGTGTCACTCGTATTGTTTTGAATGGAAGAAAGTGTAACGCGCAATATGGCGGAATAAGTCCCGCCTTCTAAATAAGAGCCAATGGCTGACTGGTAAAGTCATCGCGTCACTGCAGCAGAATTTAGAAGCACCGGTTTCTATAGAAACAGTCAGACGCGCGCCTCTGAAACATGGCAGAAGAGACGCGCATTTAGGTCCGCGCATGCGCATTAGCTTGATCCAGCCTAAAAAATACGTTTTTTGTCATGATTCGAGCGTTTGGATTAAACATTTATAAGACAGCTGTTGTCAGATTTCATTGGTGATTTCAAATATGAAATGTAATCGTAAGGTTGGGGAACAGTTTTGGGGAATTTGATATTTCCCCCTTCAAAGAGATAGGGCATGATGCCCAGGATGCCCGAGAGGCGTTTCAAAGATGGTCGCCGAGTGAAATGACTTATCTTAAAGGGAATTTGATTGTTGTGCTTGAAGTCAATTGGATTATAGGTGATAAAGCAATGAAACGTCAAATTGTGCGGACAAAATTTTTGGCCAGGCTGTCATACAAAAAAATATGAACACATGTAAAAACAAGAGAATGAGAGAGAATCACCTAATTTTTGATGGTTTGATTTAACTTGAAGGGTCATTAATACAAAGACATCATTGGTTACTACTGTATATGGGTGTGTATGTGTGTATTTACATGTTTTTCAGAAACCAAACGATAAATGCCTTCTATGAGAAATTTTAACAAATTCCAACTAGAAAATTACACACATCACCTTTAAAAATGAACTTTAGCACAGTTATGCTTAAGAGGTTACTGAGGTTACTTCCAAGTGTTTGGTTTTAATGGCCTGCTGGATGCTGAGGATTAGGTGCTGAGAGAATCTACTAGAATCTTTAAAGCCAAAGATTTTCTAGAATGGTTCATATGGATATTATTATCAGAATATCTAAAGATTAACGCCCTCTCTCTCACTTTGTCCAACACACACTCTGGGATATGGGGTTAAGGCTTACTTTGGCATGCACAATACATTGTTCTTCATGGCTGAGTCAGTTTTCCATTTTACCTCAGCAGCTGTGTTTTCGCTACTGGGTGTCAGCGAAGGATTTGCAGTGACTAAAGCAAAACCACTCCAGTCATTTCAGTCAGAAATTAATACTTGTCATATCCCTTGCCGCTTTGCTACTTATAGCCAAATATGTGCAAGCTCTAGAGAAAAGTTGTTTCATAACCAAAAAGTACCTTGCACTAATGATGAGAAAGCTATCTATCTTTAAACAAATAAAGTTTTTGTATTTGCTTCAGGTGGTACAGATGGTGGTACAGGTTGTACAGATGTTTCAACCCTGAAACCAAGGGCGTAGATTTGGTTTCAACATTGGGGGGGTTGAACGTTGGTATGCTGTCTGTTTTTTTTTTATTTTTTTATAATAATCTGTTTTGTGTGTAACGTTTATTGGATAATTTATTTTCTATCTATCTATCTATCTATCTATCTATCTATCTATCTATCTATCTATCTATCTATCTATCTATCTATCTATCTATCTATCATAACTTTATGAAATTATGTATAATCATTCATCAAATTCTAACATAACTGTAATTCTAAAAAGAAAGAAATTATGTTAAATATTAACACAGCCAGTAGGTGGCAGCGATTCGTTTTTTTTTTTTTGAGTCAGTCACTTAAATCGTTCATTCAGCCAATTCGTTCAAAAGTCAGATTAATTTAGGAAGAAAACAAACACCGATGTGAATACTTTTGTCATTGATAAATACAGACACTATTAAAACATGAACTAACAAAACAGACGGCTGTTTTGGTGGTTGCAGTTACACTGTTAGCTATGGCTGAATTGCAATGGACTAGCTAGCTAAAATATATGTGGAGTGTACCTAGCTATTACAATATTCTCATACCTCCTTCTCAGTACATGCTTTATTCTTTTTAACGTCTCTCTTTGACCAGCAGTTTAATATAGTCGGCTGGGAAGCAGTTCTCTTCATTTTTTGAGCTACCCGTACTCTCTCATTCAAACAGTAGAGCGCCATTCGCGTTGTTTTGGTGAAAGTGCGACACGCATTGGTTGGACGTTACCAATCGGTTCAATGGAGGGGGAGGTATTTTTTTCTCTAATTTATTATGACGAACTCATATTTCAATAGAAACGAAATTATTGCTTCAAAATAAATTAATTCTACATATTTTTCATCTGATCTATGGTGATTTTTATGTTGAAATATTGGGGGGGTTGTAACTGAAGCATTTGAATATTGGGGCGGTTACCTCCCCCCCACAAACTACGCCCCTAACAATGCTAAGTTAACCACTTGATATTATCACTCAAACAATCGAAACATTGCTGTTTTATTTTATTTTAAATAAAGGGAATAGTTAAACTGTGTGGATTTTCCTCATTTTCATATCTTCTGTTTTGATCTTGCACTTGTTGGAGATCATTTTGATGTGTGTAGCCTTCTTTTTAACTCTTTTATTGAACATTGTGAATACTCTGTCATATTAATGTTGATGTAATTTTATAAATGGGCTTTAGGTGCACCACGAACACCCCTTACCAATAGTAAAATCCCAAGACTTTTTCTTGGCTTATTACTTTGGTATTTCAGACATCATCATGTTTTCTATGTCAGCCCAGCCTCAGGTTATTTCTGAAGTCTGATTTCATCCCAGCTATTAAAACTGACCGTTAGGTCATCCTACTCTTGCAGACATCCCTAATTTACCATCTGTGCTTTTACAGGTTATTGGACCCCAGTTTCAGTTTCCAAGTTCCCATAGGCCGCAGTATATCTGCCAGAGCCATGCACGGCGAGGAAAAGGGAGATGCCTTCTTGGATAAGATTTTCTAAGGAAACCGGCTCCCAATGAAGTCAACATGTGGACAAACACAAATACCGACAGACATCTTTTCCCCCCTCTGTCTATATCTCTGTCTGTTTTCCACAAACTCGGAAACCAATGAGAGGGATCAGTGATCCCTGAGGAGAGGATTGTTCTCAGAGCTGTGGAATTAAATGGCTTTGATGCTGCATGCAACTCTCTCTCTCCCTCTCTCTCATAACTAACTGCACATTTAACTCAGAAGCAGAGGGATGCTGCCTCTTTATAAAAGAATATTTGCCCTGAGGATGTCAACTGTCAAGTGTCAGGTCTGTTTTTGTGTTTCTAAGTGTTTGTGATAGTATTTAAGTGTGATTTCATTTCATTAGGCCTACTGTTTGTTACTGAAACTAGTTTAGCGTTAAATTTATTTCCAAAGGAATTTTGCATGTTTGGGTGCTATTCAATTCATACTCATGCATGTGGGAAGTATATGAAACACTGGATAATAGCTAGGTGTCAATGCATTTAGCTGGTAAGGATAAAGTTTTATTGAGAATTTTATTGAGAATTAAAAACGTGAATCTTCCACCATGATAGCTGTACTGAGCGTTTGGACTTCCATTATGGAGATAGAAGGGCCAGGTCTAAATGTGCAGAAAATGGGAATTGTGAAACAAGCAGACCCTGTCAAACCACCACCAAACAACACAAAGGAAGGTAAGTAGAAAATTGAGATATGGGAGCAGAATGACAGTGGGTTCCAAAAATCAGTGAATAAAAATGCACCTATTATGTAGCATATTTGCATTTTTTTTTTAATAAATATTATAGCAGTTTAGCACAACTATTAAAACATATTTGACTTTTTTTTAGATAAAAATAACAAAAATCTTGCTACCAAACAGGATTTAGATCTAATACTTGCACTCTTGACAAAACACCTAAAACTTGACTGCTCCACTTCAAAGACTTGCAACCTGATCTCATGAGAAAATGTAATGAAACTATTTTACAATTTGGTGAGTCGTATGATGGGAAGAAAAAAACAAACGAGATCACACAAACTAATACGAATTGCACTGACACATTTTTACTGGTGCTCCTTTCAGAGGATGTGGAGGGAAAAGACATGCAGAAGGAGGCACTGAACAGGCGCAATTCTTGGGAGCCCAGTTTCTTCTACTCCCTTGGCAACGAGACCTTTTTCTTCACCGGGCAGGAGATCAGCATCCGAGAATCGCTCGACTCTTTTGGCGCAGTCATCTGGCCAGGCGTAAGAACAGATATTTTTATCTTTTTATAGCCCACTGCCCGTGTTAACGCCATTTTTAACGCCTCTTTTAACCCCAGGTAAATTAGAAGCGGTGTTAGCACCACTTTTTCCCCGGGGGCAGAAACTTTTGCAGTTATAATCCAGCATTGAGCTGCCAAACTTGTTCAGTGTAAAACGATGCGGTTTTTGTGAGGTTTTGGATCGATTAGCTAACGACCACATTCAACTAAGCGCAATTACTTAGTAATCAGTTACTCAGAGTTTAGTTAATAGCCTAGTAGTTACTAGAATGTTAATATTGTGTTACTCATTTGTTCCTGTGTAGTTATTATTTAGTCATTAATTATTTACACATGTTATCGGAATGTACTGAATGAGAAACATCAGCAAGATACCCCAGAATTCTGTTTACCCGCGATTGAGAATGACACCGGGTTAACTATTTCAAGTGTGAAGCCATTTTGTTTTTGTGGCGTAGGCGTTTGTTCAGATACCACTTGTATGTATGCGTGCACACAGGCTGTGGCTCTCTGTCGGTATTTGGAGAGGAACCAGGAAAAGCTTGATTTGCTGGATAAAGCAGTGCTGGAACTTGGAGCGGGAACAGGACTGGTGTCCATAGTGGCAAGTTTACTGGGTAGGCCTAAGTATTTTTAGTTTTTGCACAATGATGTAGCGGTTGAAAGGTCAAAATTTAAATTACTTATTTGACCATTTATTTTCATTTACAAAAGTCTTATTTTTTCACATGAAGGTGCTTGGGTCACGGCCACAGATCTGCCCGATGTCTTGTCGAATCTGAACTTTAACCTTTCGCGCAACACACGGGGCCGCTGCAGGTACACGCCTCAGGTGGCGGCTCTGACCTGGGGTAAGGATGTGAAACGTAACTTCCCCAGCTCGGTCTACCATTACAACTATGTGCTGTGTGCAGACGTGGTCTATCATCACAACTTTCTGGAAGATCTACTGATCACCATGCAGTACTTCTGCAAGCCAGGAACCACCATACTGTTGGCAAATAAGGTCAGGCTCTGTGTTTTGTTCATATAACCATTCTCTTTAGCTAACATGTTAAATTTATGAGGTCTGAGGTGGTCTCTTTTGTAAGACCTGTTGGCTCTCGATGTCTTATTTCCAACAGGTGAGATTCCAATCTGACCTGCGTTTTATTGAAAACTTAAAAAATGTTTTGAACGTCACATTGCTGGAAGAGATCCCACAAGAGGAGGTAAGGATCTATCAGGCCACTGCAAGGAAGTGAGCCCAAATGAGAGAGGACAAGGAGAAGAGAGAAAACCAACATGATTTGAATAGTAAGAAATGTGTAAGACATGGGAGATTATACATGTAATAAATGAGGCCAGCAGCCTCAATATTGAATGGAAGGTGCTCCACCTGTTGGCCATCTGAGAAGTTACAATGACTGGCAATAATGCAAAAAAAACAAAACAAAAAACATTTTTATGATTTTATGTTTATTAAAACTATGAATCACTTCAGATAAAAATAATTTTTTTTTGTAGTAATGCGATCTCGTACTTGTAGTGGTCACATTGTCACAATGCAACCATTTCTCACAATTTTCAACTACTTTTATTTGATTTTTCATTGCAATCTGTTGTATTTATTTGTCAGAATTGGAAATAGGCTTCCATAGAAATTTTTTTTTTTTTTTTTGTGAATGTCTAAAAACAAACAAAAAGACTGAAGACTGTTAGTGCTGCTGTTTTGCTCCCAAATGTATTATGCAAGCCACCATTTATACTGTCATTGTTATTAAAATACTTTTTGCAACATGGTGCAAAATGCTAATCTCCTTCCTAAACCTACACTACCTTTCAAAGTTTTGTGATCTGTAAGTTTTTTTTTATTGAAATAAAAGTAATGAATAGCTTTATTCATTTATGTTACAAAAGATTTCTGTTTCAAATAAATACTGTTCTCTTGAACTTTCTATTCAAAGAATCCTGAAAAAAGTATTAATCAGCACAATGGTTATCAACATTGCTAATAATGAGAAGTGTTTCTTGAGCACCAAATCACCACATTAAAATAATTTTTGAAGGATCATGTGACACTGAAGACTGAAGTAAGGATGTTGAAAATTCAGCTTTGCCATTACAAGAATAAATTACATTTTAAAAAAGAAAATAGCTATTTTAAATTGTAATATTTAACAATATTACTATTTACTGTATTTTTGATCTAATTAATACAGCCTTGATAAACATAAGATACTTATTTCAAAACATTTTACAGACCTCAAACTTTTGAACATCAGTGTGTATGACCAGATGTAATAAATAATTTTAACAAAATAGATTCATCCTCAAAGAATCGGTGAAAAAAAAGACATGCTAACAGTAGGCTAGCCCGCTTAATAAAGAAAGAAATGAGAGGAAGTAGAGTCCTGAAGGGGGTTCGACAATATGGATCGCACAGGGACCCTTCTGCCATACAGTTAACAATCAATGGCTATGTGGTGTGGCAAGTGAATGCTAAAAGTACAAATATTCTCAAAACAAAAAAAAAACAAAACAAAAAGTACGCACTCTCAAATATTATGGTCATATAAATGGCAAAGAATTAGAAAATGTTATGCCATGTCAACTTCCTGAATGCAAATCTAGTCACACTAGGCACATATATAAAATAAAGTTTATTGAAATTAGTAGTATTACATTAGTGTCGCAAATAAACACAATGAGTTTGAATTCTTAAAACATTCTTTATATTTAAATTTGAAACTTATATTAGATTACAGAAAAAAGTTACTTTGAGGAGTCAGTACAAGGATTCCGTTTTTTTTTTTTTTTTTTTTAAAGGAAATTTCCAAAGGGAAGTCCAGAGAGACCTAAAGACCATATCTTTTTAATACACAACAATAATCGTACACGCTTCAAGGTATTACAGAGAAACGAATCTTGATATCATGTGGTTAAAAAACAAAGCATTTTTATATTCCTATAACTGCTTTAAGGTACTGAAGTTTCTCCGGTGTCTCTAGGACAGGTTGGCCTATGAAGTTCCGAAACCAAAAGAAAACAAACAAAACACAAAAAGACTGACTTCTCAGAGTCCTCCAAAAAAGTAGCGCTCTGCAGAACGCCAAGGAGCCGAACACACACAGGAGGAGATTCTACAAAAAAAGCCTGCAAGAAATCATCAGGTCAGCATACGAAAAGAGTCCACACATCCAAAGACCTGCCCTTCATGGGGCAAAAAATAGCAGCCGGCTTTGTAGGTTCTTCGATTCATTAGTCTCCAAATCGTCAGAATGCAAAATCAAGCCAGCACATTCAAAAACAAAAAAGTTCATCCAAAAACAGAAGAGAACTACTTCACACAGAGATCCACACAACATTTTTCAACAGCTCTCAAGGCTGTACGCAAGAGGGGTTTTCTTCAGGAGGGAAGGTTTCAGAGGGTCACGCAGAACAGAGCGGATAACACCCAGCAGGAGCGCTGCGACGGGGAATAAAGTGACACCTCTAAACTTCAGCAAAGTCCTTCAGCTGAAAACTATAATTCCCAGCAGGCAAAGCACACAGCCTAGGATGATGTGCTTGTCCTGAGCTCAGAAAGACGAGGATGAAAACAACTCATTCCATTAAAGCCCGTGTTCTTCAATGCCCTTTCTCTGACAGAGAGTGAAGGAAACGGTGAGTTGCAGAAGAGTAAAAAGAACGATGTGGTTGATCAATCCTCGGATATGGCAGCTGGAAGAACTTGTGCATGATGGACAGGTTGAATGAGGGCTGGGCTTAGTCCTCGTCATCGTTTTCGTCAAATTCATCATCATCCTCATCGTCCTCGCCCATGTAAGAGACGGGGGTCTCGACTCGAGAGCCGCTGTAGTGGGAGTCATTAGAACTCGAAGCCATCGTGCCGTCTGCCCCACCGTCACTGTCAGAGAAACAGACGAAAGAGAAACTGGATGAAAAACAAGACACATAGACTCTTTTAAAGGGGACCTGAACCACAAGAAATGAGTCCACAGAGCATGCTTGCTATATTCCAAGTCTTTTGATAGCTTTGTGACCCAATTTGAAGCCATTATTCACTGAATTTCTTCCCCTGCACCTCCTCTGTTCCTTACACAAAGTTATCAGATAGCTTAGAAAAAATTAAGTATATGGTGCATATTAACTATTATGGACTACTTTCATGGTACTACCCTAAAATTGAGAAATCTTTCTGCCTCAGTTCACTAGTCTCATATATATATATAAAATAAAATTGTATAATGTATAAAATTTGAAAATAATAAAATTCTGAATCAGTGAACCTTGAGATTTTAAGATATGAAGCTCAAAAAGGTTATAAGAGTGGTGTTACCACCCTTTCACCTCACTGTAAATTAACCAGACAATCAAAAGTACCATCAGAACTATACTTCTCATCATTTCTATCAGAAAACATCACTTTAATTCAACTCAACTTGCTTTGAAGGATTGTCAAAGCATCCCAGGTTATGGCCTAAGGTTAAATAGTGCATAGTGGTCACCGTATTGTACAGGTACACTACCATTCAAAAGTTTGGGTTAATGAGATCTTTTAAAAGTTTGGAGTTAGTAAAATTTTAAAACACCTTTGAAATAAGTCTCTTCCGCTCACCGAGGCTGCATTTATTTGATCAAAAGTACAGCATAAACAGTAATATTGAGAAATATTACCACAGTTTAAAATAACCTCTATTTTTAATACATTTTAAAATGCAATTTATTCCTGTGATGGAAAAGCTGAATTTTCAGCAGCCATTACTATAGTCTTTAATGTCACAAGATCCTTCAGAATTCTAATATGCTGAAAACAATAGAAACTGATACATTTTTCCAGAATTCTTTGATGAATAAAAGTTTAAAAGAACAGCATATATTTCAAATAGAAATCTTTCATAATGTAGAAGTCTTCACTGTCACTTATAAAGAAAATAAAAAGTATTAAATAAATAAATAAAATCTTACTGACCCTAAAGTTTTGAATGGTAGTGAGTGACTGGAAACGATCATGGTGTAACCTGATTCAATAGCTACTCCTGTTTCCAACTTCCATCCATTTTATTAATGAACAACTGAAAGGTGCACAACAGAAACTCACCTCCCAACATGATAGCGGCCTCCGTTAGCAGACGAAGCCCCTGTCATGTAGACATTACTGATAGGCCCCTGTGCCATTTCTGCATTCAAAATGTAACCATCAAATTAAAAATTTGATCTTTTGATCACATATATACTTTGATGTGGTGGCCAACTGGCACTAACCTGTGACGTAGGGCTCCAGTGCTTTGGGCACCAAGCTCCTGGCAGTCTTCAGGTCCTCAGCAGAGCACTTACCCACCTCTAGACCACAAGCCATGCCCATGCGCTTCAATACCTCAATGTCATCATGAATCTCAAACATACTATCAAAGTTGAAGAGGTACTCAAACCTGACAACAAATGGAAGTAATGAGAAAAGATGTGTGAAGTGAAGATCTTTGATATTTGAGTCATGCCACCAACAGCCTAGATGGTTTGACTTTTAATATCATACTTGTCATTGGAGATGCTGCAGTCAATGACGGTTTTCTTGCTGGTGTTGACGATGATGAATGGCAGGTGAATGACCGAGTTGGCAGGCGGGGGTCTTTTCGTCTGTTGTTCTCTCTGGCGGTTCCGCTGTACAAGGTTCTTGAAGGCAATTTGCTGCAATTGAAAAAATACATTAATTTTCAAATGTTCATCATTAAAAAAAAAAAATCTTATAAAACAAAAAGAGCAACTTCTGACCTGTAAAATGAGTTCTTGAAGTTGCGACTGTTTTTGTTTGATTCTCTCCAAACGCCTTTGCCTCTCCACCTTAAAAAAAAAAAAAACAACAGTTTAAACTAGTTGCCCTACTAATTGTCTAATAGGAAATCTCAAAAACTTTAGGTGAAATAAAAGAACGAGTAAACCCACCTCCAGGTTCTGGCACTCCTGAGCAGAGTTTGTGGGCAGGCCAATCCATTTAATCTCCTTTTTCTCTTTGGAGATGATATTCATGGCCATCAGCACATTAAGCGCATCGTACACACGCCGTCGAATGTTCTTCTGGTCATACACATGCTAATAAGGGACAAAGAAAGAAAGTGAAGCACTATTCATTATGAGATACAAGTAAAAAAGCAACTCTAAATCGCTGCACTTAAACACAGCTCCGGATCAAAGTCTGGCCACAGGAAGAGGCTTACCGCATCATTGGGGGAGATATGATTATCACCAGAGCTGAACTCAGCCACAAGCTCATCAGCAACCTCGTTGTAGGTTGTGACACCCTTCCGTTGGACCTTCTCACAAACCTTCATGGAGAAATGTCTGAGGCCTTTCCCATTCTTCTCCCCCTTCTTACCCCTCTTCCTGGAGAAAAAGCCAAACAAACACCAAATTATTGCATGATAATGCATGATGTTTGGCACGGAGGTCCGGGACCAAAAGCCTAGAACCTCGAGCACTGAGGCCAAAATCAATTTCGAGTTTCCACTGTCTCCACTGTTCCACTTAACATGCCGCCATAGAATGACATCACACAACCTCACCATTCCACCAGCTGACTGAAAACTAGCTAGATGAGCAAGATGAGCAAAATGAGCATGACAGAAGCCAATGTTTGGTCTTTCCTTAAAGTCTTAGTTCACTTCGCAATTAACATTTCATGATAATTCACTCACCCCATGTCATCCAAGATGTTCATATCTTTCTTTCTACAGCTGAAAAGAAATTGTTTTTTTTTTTTGGAAAACATTCTAGGACTTTTCTCCATTTAGCAGACTTCAACGGCTACCAACGGGTTTAAGGTTCAAATTGCAGTCTAAATGCAGCTTCAAATGGCTCTACACGATTCTAACTGAGGAATAAGGTCTTATCTAGTTAAACGATTGGTCATTTTCTAAAAAAAAAAAAAAAATTACACTTTTTAACTACAAATGCTCGTCTTGCACTAACTCTGCGATGTGCCACGCATTACATAATCATGTTAGAAAGGTCATGCGTGACATAGGCAGAAGTAACGCGGTAGGGCGAAAATCTCATTTTCTCCTCCAACTTCAAAATCGCCAAACATCGTTGTTTGACCTTTTTTTGAAAAGGGTGTTTGACTTAGTCTTCGCACGTTCGCTTAGTAAACACTTGACCGATCATTTTGCCAGGTAAGACCCTTATTACTTGGCTGGGATCGTGTAGACCCCTTTGAAACTGCGTTTAAACTGCAATTTGGATCTTCAACCCGTTGGTAGCCACTGAAGTCCACTATATGGAGAAAAATCCTGAAAGGTTTTCCTCAAAAAACTTAATTTCTTTTCGACTGAAGAAAGAAAGACAAACATGAGGGTGAGTAAATTATTAGGAAATTTTAATTCTGAAGTGAATTAATCCTTTAAGACTCCAACTGGTAAAAAAAACAAAAACTGGTATTTACCATTTCATATAAAAAGATAACAAATACCTATTCAGTTGCACCTGCTTCCATTTCTGATCACAGAAATGCACAAAACAACTCCATTAAAGCTTTTAAGTCCAAAGGCTTACACATTTAGAAAAATATTTTTAAAGTATCATGTTCAAATCAGTATCAAAAATATCATGTTTGTCAGATTTCTTTCTAATTTTTCGTGAAATTATGCAATCTGAGGAGGTTTGAGCGATCTCTCCCATCTCACTATATTGTAATCCTTTCAGCCAGAGCAACAGAGGGAGCTCACAAGAAGAAAAAAGTAGTAGTTATGAGTTTTACAAGTTAACTGGAGTGCATGTAATTTACGACACATATGCAGATGCATTAGTCCGGTATCAACAATGGCACAGGGAAGAGACAGATGAAACATGAAATCAATAAATAAATACACAATTATAATCATACATGATTTTTCTATGTTTGTCAAGTAGTCTCTGGTATTTTCCATAAACATATGTGTAATTATTATCACAATGGTTAGCATAAGTAGTACCCTTTAGCATTGCATATATTTCTGCCTCATAATGTGACCAGAATACCCATCAGATGACAACTGGAAGTTATTTCAAACATATGCTGGTGTCTGAAAGTGAGTTGAGCTGAAAATTGTTTTAAATGTCTTAAATGTTGAGGATAGCTGGTAGCCTGTTATGATAACATAGGATATTAGCAGCGGTGTTGACCCTTTCCTGACTCGGGTAAACTCCACCTTTGTTCATGACCACACCTCAAGCCCCAGTTGGCCTGCATTGGACCAAGGTATTTGGCAGGCTAAAAAACCCTGGCCGCTGGCCCCAAGAATGCGCAGACAAGGTCTAATCAAGCCCCGGAAGTGACAGTGGAAACACGACTGGCCCTGGCACGCACTAGCACACTTACTTTTGGCCCGACAGTGGAAATGTGGCTAAGGACAGAAAAGCACCTGGTTCCACCTGATCTATTTCTGAAAGAGAAATGTAATTACGTTATAAAGTAGTCTGCTGACTTACCCCGAGGACCACGGAGAAGCTTCCGATGGTTGACTCTGGGTGATAAACTGAGAGCTGGGTGTGTGTGGGCTGTTCATTAGGATCACATTGGAGCCACTGGGCCTCTGAGGTGTGCTGATGACCTGTGATAGAGACAATCAGGTTAGAAGATAATACGGCAAACATAATAAAATGAGTAAATGATGCTGCATATTGAAGTATGATATTTAAACAGATCACATTACAATGAAATCTAAACTAAAAGAGTTATTAACACTGATGTTAAGGAAGGTAAACATTCAACTAGACAAATGCAAGCTAATGTGTTTCTTTTTTATGCTGGTTACACATAAATGACACTGCTCCTATTCTCACTGACATATGGCAAGGAATTAACAACACAGCAGCTGTGAATATGCAGGTGGCTAAACAGCAAGCATCAGTTAAAGGAGCAAACGATTCCTCTTTTCTAAATGAGTTCATTCCATTTTTTAGTTGTTATGGGAAGCCGGTTTCAGTCTCTGACAATGGAGGACACCCTTCAAACCCTGATTCTGTCCAGCAATTAAAAGCTGCATCGCATTCTTGATATATTAAAGCAGCTGAAAACTCCAAAGCTTCAGGCTCAGACAGCATAGGTTATATTCCACAACTGTTCCCATTCCTAAGAAGGAGATACCTCACTTCTTCAATAATTTCTGTGAATTGCTCCATCTGGATTAATAAAACTGTAAATCTAAACATAACCATTCTTGGAAATCTGTTTCAGCCTGAACTGTCAGATCAGAATTCAAGTAATTCTCTTTCTTCATTCAGGAGATGGTGAGTGTTCGTCATCCTGAGAATCTAGCTGTGTGTAAAACACTGAACGGGCAATGGCAACATTTCCATTTTTCCATTAGCTCTTCCCATACTGACGCCTGGCTACTTTTAGTTGTTGTAAACGAAAGTCACTTGCAGGGCTCAAAAATAAAAATGGCCTGATGGCCTGGGCCCAAAGTGAGAGTTTCGTGCCAGCTGACGAAAGTGCAACTCGCCCTATTTTGCTCATGCTTGAGTTCTTTAGTTTCAACGCTCTTACATTTGTTGATTGTATTATATATGGGTTTTATGCCTTGCTTTGTTGAAAATGCAAGAATGAATTATGATAGTTAAGTTAAAATGGATGGAATATTAAATCAGTAATGTTCTGCTCAATTGCTATTAATGATGGTTAAAGCTGTCATATATTTTTGTAATCAAAAATATATACTGCTATATATTAACGTGTGATTTTAAGAGCCTTTGGGGTCAGGATGATTTTTTTTTTTTTGGGAAAGAAATTAAGTATTCTGCAAGGATATGTTAAAAATATATCTCTCTATCTCTCTATATATCTCTATCTCTCTATCTCTCTATCTATAATATAATATAATATAATATAATATAATATATCTTTTAGTATAATGAGCTGTTCATTTGAACCTTAGATTTATCCAAGAATCCTGGGGGGGGATTTTCTGTCCCTAGCCTTTACAGAAATATTACAATTGAAAAACATTCTTTATATTTTAAAATGAAACTATGTTATTTGAACAATTAAACCTTCTTGAGCTTTTTTTTTTTTTTATGAAAGTTGACACTGGAGTTACTGTCAATAGTGTCTCCCATTTATAGATAAACTTTATTCAAAGCTATTCATTTAGTTCTTTTGCATAAAATAGCACCAAGATTACATGATTCTAACTTTTCTTATTGTTAATCCTCCTTCGGGTAGGTATGGCTAAATTGAGGGTATATGGCTAAATTGAGTGCAGCTGAGAAGCAGCGACTTTACAGACAGCGTATTTAACAGACATTTTTAAAATGTTGTTTATGATATTTAACTGACTGCTTTCACCAAGTGACAATGATGATCTTTGATTGTATACCAAAAGTAAAAATTTAGTCCCATCTACTTAATTATAGTTAAAGAATGTTTGTCACTGGTGATTCATTGTCACTGGTGTTACTGTTTGTCTGTCACATTAAATAAAATGTGTCATATGTGACATGATAATTTTACATCCATTGAATTCTGCTACACTCAAGAATTAAGATTTAAAGGACTGCATCATTACATGAGAAATAATATTTCATAAAAATTTTTAAAAATGCCAGAGAAGTAAGGTAACAGCAGTGACAAATTTTTTATTTGTGGTCTTTAAATAAATGCACAAAAAAAAAAAAAAACACACACACACATTAAGCGGTCATTTATGTGTATTCATAAAGTCAAAGTGTACCATCATAATGTGGTCTAAGTTTAAATGTTAGGAAAGTAAATGCATTTTAAGACATCTTGCCATACCAAAAGTGGATGTTTCTGTAGAATGACCCTTCCAGAAAAATATTAAAGGGATAATTGACTCAAATGAAAATTCTGTCATCAAACCCATAAGACTTTTCATCTTCGGAACTGAAATGAAGATGTTTCGATGAAATCTGAGAGATTTCCATTTCTCCATTGACAAAAGTTCATAAAGAGATTGTAAAACTAATCCATATGAATTGAGAGGTTTAGTGCAAATTTAATGAAGAAACTCGATCACTTTATATAATGAACAGATTGAATTTAGGCTTTTATTCACATATAAACATTGATCAGCTAATATAAAAGCTAAATCAAACCTGCTAGACGCATGAGAACAAACATCACGGGTTCTTGTAGAAGCTCAAACTTGCTGCATAACACCAGAATGAACCTCATTGGTTCTTGTGGAAGCTCAAACGTGCTGGGTAACACAAGAATGAACCTCATTGGTTCATGTGGAAGCTCAAACGTGCTGGGTAACACCAGAATGAACCTCACTGGTTCTTACACAAGCAAACATGCTTGAGCTTCTGTTTACCACAACTGATGTGCGAGTTGAATGTTTATATGTGAATAAAATTAAATGAAATCTGTTTATCATATAAAGTGATTGTGTCTCTTCAGAAAATGTGGACTAAACCGCTCATTTTATATGGATTAGTTTTATGATCTTTTTACGAACTTTTCAAAATGGTAGTTGCGTAGCGGTCAATGGAGGGACTGAAATCACTAAGATTTCATTAAAATATCTTCACTTGTGTTTCGAAACTGAACGAAAGTCTTACGGGTTTGGAATGACATGAGGATACGTAAATGACAAAATTTTGGGGTGAACTAACCCTTTAAAGAAGCACAGATGTTTTCAACACTGTGAATAATGCTAATGGCCGGTTCAATGTACATGGTTCAAGTGACCCAATTCGGATTTTTTTTCCTCCCATGTGGCACAGATCTGATATGACCCACGAACATGTAAGCAACAACAACAACACATGGATTTCACTATTCTGCATTTGCATCTGCCATGTAAGCAGAAAGATCGGAAATTCCTGTAAATGCGAGTCGCATGTCATTGGAAAGGCGACAGTGGCCAACCTCGAACAAACACATGACTCTTTTCAATGCCCAGGCTGCAATAAGGGCTTTCCTCTTTTTCCTCTGCCTTAAGAGACCAATGTTTCGCTGACCTTTAAAGATGGTACATAAAGCAAAAGCTTGTATTATCATTTTGTTTGCATTTGCAAATTGTGCCATTTTTACTTTCTTTTCATCTTAAGCTTTTCTGGGTCAGTACGTCTACCTTGAGTTGTTTTGCATAAATGCAAATATCATATATGGGACACTTTTAAAAGATGTAAGCTGGTTGTCAAAAAAAAAAAAAAAAATTCAGATATAGTCAACAAATCGTAATTGGGTATCAAGACCTGTAGTGTAAATGCGGCCCATGTGATCAATACGTTTTAGCATTCATGCAGCCAAACTCCATTTAAATCTTACCATATGTGGTGCGATGTTCACGTTGGAAGGGCCCAGTGTTTTTGGCAAAAGCTGTTTTCCAACAGTCACTGACTGAGGATGCACCGTTACTAAAGACAGCACACCTGCAGGCGTAGTATACAGAGAAAACATCTTAATCCAGTGCTATATAAGGTCAAGCAGGTGTCTGGGTTTTTGTAAAGCATTACTGTAAGGACTAACTCTCTTGAAAAAAAATAGCTGCTGATGGAGTGCACTATTATCTTCAGAAACTCCAAACGTCCCTCTTACCTTTGCCAGGGCTCAAGTTCTGATCGATGAAAACCTTCAGCTCCCCATTGGCCTCAATCAGACCAGCCTGTAGAGAACAAGATGACCATCAAACTCATTGACTGTCAGTCGATTACATCTAATAGAGCTAGAGAATACTCACATCTTTGGCCATGATCCCTGGGGCTGAGGAATAGATGCTTGGTCTAGCTGAAAAACCTGAGCCAAATTTCCACAACAAAACGTTTCTGCAACAGAATTGAAAACTGGTTTGGCAAAAGAGCAGAGGACACTTGAAGACTGTAACCAAGGTTACAATACAAATCTTTGTTTCTCATAGAAAAAGTGACTAATGAGGAAAGTTTTTATTTGCAACATCCTCCTGATCTATGAACAGAAGCGGCTGGTCTCTACAGTAGGCCTCAGAATTGCCTAAATCCTCTGTGAGTAAGCATTCATCCAAAATGCTAAATCATACATGATGCAAAAAAAAATTAAAATAAAACTTGAGGCATTAGCACTCGACATGTTTTCTTGGATGATCAGTATCAGTAAAAGATTACTAAAACATACAAAGCTTGATGATTTGAATTCTTACTATTTTTGTTTGGCAGAAAACAACAAACTGCCCATTTTTGTCAAAAACTCAAAGCTACTCAATATCAATAACTTGTTTATTGAATTGTTGTATAAAAAGCAGCATCATACTTGCAATAATGCTATAGTACTGAATTTCATCAGATGAATGCTGACCCTCAGCACAGCAGCACTCTTGCTAGTGTGAATGAGAAATGGACTGACACTCTGTCACAGGTAAAGTGGACTAAAATAAGACTTGAGCACACGTTTAAGAACCGAAACAGTGTGAATGCAAAGACAGTTGGGTTCTTCGACACTCAGTTCACTTAAAGAGGTTTAAGTTTGCTTATTTAAAATGCGGTCTAGGTAGGAAGCTCACTAGGTTTTGAGACAACCATAGGTGATGAAAACGAGGCCCGCCGATTTGCTTCCACAGCACTCATGCAGCTTATATTATCAGACAAAGACCTCGACGAATCTTTTCATCTCTTTAACATCAAAACTTCAACACATGCACTCAAAAACCGCATGCAATCTTTATTAAATCATTTATATGCAACAGTCCCTGTCGTTTAGAGTAACTTTTTAGCAAAAGCAATGGGCCCTAAAATATAGAAAATATTCCTGCCCAATGTCTTAAGTTATAAAAAGCATGTAAACGCA
The DNA here is from genome assembly GCF_024489055.1 of Chanodichthys erythropterus. Classification (NCBI taxonomy): domain Eukaryota; kingdom Metazoa; phylum Chordata; class Actinopteri; order Cypriniformes; family Xenocyprididae; genus Chanodichthys; species Chanodichthys erythropterus. Next base: position 33,387,397 of record NC_090234.1, on the reverse strand, counting down.
TAACGCAGAACGATGACCCGTTTGATTTTATATTTTCCGCTTCAAACATAATGCACAATCGGAGCAGTATGTACTATAATAAAGCGTGTTAGCCCAGTTAGCTAGCTGCCTTTCAAACACGTTTTGGAATGAAACCCAGTTCTAAATGTGATCAAAACGCGCCCCTCCTGTTTAAATGTGACCAGGTCGGGTATTGTGCATGTGCTCGTACCGTTTTGCGAACGGATCGGACTTAAATGGCCATCTGGAAATGAAGTGTGTAAACTTTCCTCTGAACTTACAGTCCTGAAGCCCTTTGCCTTCTTAGGTGCTGTTTTTGTTGGCATAGCCAGTTAGCAAGAGGACAGAGGAAGAGGAGGTCTGAAGCCCATCTCTCAAACAGGAAACAAAGATAAATCAAATAATAAGAGAAAATAAAAATATCATGTGCAGTGTATGATCGTGCTTTAGTAAGGAGCTTGCACATGAGAGATGTTTGATTGTAAGATCATGGCACATTCATGAAACCCAAAATGGATGCGGACGTTAGAAGCATGCACATAAAAGACGCATGGCAACTGTAAAATCATCATGCATGATTTCAAAAAGGTATTCAAATGATGTGTTTCACACATAGTTTCTCTAATTTACTTTAGGCACAAAATATAAAAACGATCTCTTTAAATGTAGCAACACAGCTGACAGTCAGTCATAACACTATACTGCTGGAGGGTAACACAATTCATTGGTTCACCACAGCATGGGTTTAGACGACTGAAAATCCTTCAAAAGTGGAAAATAATTGAGCAAAATGGGGCATAATTGTTAACTAACTCATCAGAACTAATTTAACAAGCAGGATGGTTTTGGTTTAATGCCTGGCAGCCATTTTACATGGAAGCTAAAGCAAAGCCAACATGCAGTGATGCTTTGATAGCTTGCTAGCTGAAGTGACAGGTCCATATGACGACCTAAAGTACTTATAATCTAGTTCATACACCCCTCACGGTTATGCACAATGAACAACAATAACAGTTATATTTTGCAAAAGTGTTTCAAAAAAGCTTTAGAGCGAATATAGGATAAAGCTGTTAAGCTAGCGAGCTAACGTAGTAAGCTAACTTCCACTCAAATCGAGGTCATCCCAGCCGCTTTAGTATAATCAACCTTAGATCTGCATACTATTGTTTACTACACGTCCAGTGTTGTATACCAGAGCTTTTCCGTGCAGTAGCCAACCATCACTAAAGATCAGTGCGGATTTCCCATTGCACTGCACTGACAGAAGCACTTGACATGGGTTAGCTTGCTGGCTAACACAAGCCATTTGAGACAGACAGTTTCAATCTTTCACATGAGTGATAAGTATTCCGGACTGACGGTTGATAGACTAACGATTCCATTATGTATAATTACATGAAGATACACGCTGAGGTGACTGGCCGGTTTGGCTGGCAGACGCAGTAATTTCATGCCAAATTATCTTATCATCTTCAAACGCAGATAAATGGCAGCTCCTTTAAGCTATGATGAATTATAGATACAGAAAATAGAGGTCAAAGCTGTCTACGTGGACCCCAAGCCCCCCCTGGTCTCACTTACGGTCGGTTGCATCCGCCTTCAACTGTCTAGCGCTGAATGAATAGGAGCGCGCACAGCTGAAACTGCTCCCTCTCCGGGTCTGTAAAACTGAGCTTGGCGGTGTCTACGCCACGGGAAATCCGATTGGACGGTGATGCGCGTGACGCCAGAGGAGCGTGGTACGGAAGACACGCCCACGCTAAATTCTGATTGGGTAGAGCTCTACAGTACCCGACTTACATTTTTATTAGTGGTTCGTTGCATTGGACCCCACCCCACTGCGTCTGAAGGCGGAGCGTGCGTAGGAATACATGTAAATAATAAAGAGAAACTCACGAATAAAATGGTTAATGCATATAAAGTATCTCATAAATCAGTCAAAGACAAATGGCTGTTATCAATATTTCCAAGATAATAACTAGTTATGTGTATTTCCAAGTTTAATTACCACTTTTGCGTAACTTTCTAACGATATTTGCATTAATACCACTTCCCCATTGCACTGTTACATAAATGCTATTCTATTTATTTTTTATCATTATTAGGTAGAGGTGTAAAATGTACTGAGAAATTGTAGGCCTGGTTAAGTACAGATAATTTATCAAAAGTATTTCTCAATTCAAAGTATAAAAAAAGAAGTGTTTGGCCTTGTTAGTCACATGTATTTTGAACTTTTAAAACTTTAATGGAGTATATATATATATATATATATATATATATATATATATATATATATATATATATATATATATATATATATATATATATATATATATATTATTTTGTCCTTGTGGATGCAATTGAGTAAAAACATTTAGTTTAACAGAACTCTAGTAAAGTACATATTCTCCAAAATAGTATACTATTGAAGTAGGCTATAAAATCCATATTTTGGAAGCAATTGGTGTTAAATAAACAGAGGTCAATATTTAGAAAGTATATATCAGCTCACTTTAAAATGACTGTAATTAAACTATGTGTTTTAGGGTTGCTTTTTTCACCGTATAAAAATTTAATGTGATTTTAACTGTAAAATATTGTAAAAACGCTATGGAAAAAACTGTTACTAGGTTAACAGTAAGTTCCTGTACTATATACAGGGGAAAACTGTAAAACATATAACCAGACATTTTATGTAAGTTTACAGTAAATTGCTGTTAATTTTAAAATTTTTAGAAGTAAAAAAAAACAAAACAAATAAACGTATAATTTACAGACAAAAACAGTAAACTGATATTCCCACATTCCCTATGAAACACTCCACATTTGAAAGTATTTTGTTTAAATATTCATGTTTCTTAATAGTTTTTGTTATCAGTTATACAATAGGGTTTTATGTTACATCTTCTGTTGTTTAATGAAAGTTTATTGCATTATGTAAGTGTTGTGGGTTACCATGATGATGTTTCGCGTTTGCATGAATGACTCTGTGCACCTTCTATATATTAGTATATACTTCAGCTCGTGGAAAAGCTACTAACTCTGATTCTTCATGTGACTTTCTCTTTTACATTTTTATTCTTTGGTCTTTGCATTATTATGGTGGTTGTCAGTATATGTTAAAGGTACAAAACATATTTTAGTAGAAGTGTGCATTGTTGAATTTACTGGTTTACTTTCAAATGTTCTTGTAATTACAGTTTTATACTGTAAAATATACAGTATGTGTTTACAGTTTTTCTGTATTTAAAAAATAATAATTCTGGCAACCACATCTGGCAAAATTATTTTGTAAGAACTACTGTATTTTTTTTTTTACAGTGTGGTTTATGGCTCTGTAAGCCATTTATCTGTATTCATGCTGCCCCCACAGACAGGACTGTACAGTATGTTTTATACAGATAACTACATGGAGATGAGTTCAAAAAAGGGTGTCACCATTTACATGTCACTATCATCTTCAGGTCTCTGGGTGGGCATATTATCTGTACATTTAAGAAGGTGGATTTGCTTTTGGAAAATAGACTAACACATAAATACAATATATATATAGCAATTAAACAGAAACATTATTCAGAAATAAAAATACATTACAGAAACTATTTTTTTTTTCTAAAATATTCAACCAATAAATGAGACATAAACATAATTCAACCTTTATTGCAACTCTATAATCATATACTGTGTCAGTGTGCCTGACTTTAAACACTGTTTGTGTTTACAAATAACTGTGCATGTAAATCAGAGAAGTCTTGCTCTTGCAACACATGATATGTCTGTTTATTAAGAGTTACTGAAACACTTTGAGCAGCAGGTAATTTGACAGACCTGAATATGTACAGACCTGAATAAATAGGTATAACAAATAATACATGTTCAAATCAGTCGGTTTTATTCTGTTCACACTAAACATCCAACACTGTTATCCACTCAAAGGTTTAGCCATACTGCAATGGTCAGCTGAACATGCTCAAAAGTAGGTCATAACCAGTGTTAGATTATGCTGGCAGTCCGCAGATTGTGCTACTGAGAGATGACAGTAGTATATCATAACATTCAGAATTTTTCCCATGATTTTTTACTAGATTTTACATTATTTAAATGCTTAGTTTCATTATCAAAGCTCTGTATTTTAACTGCAGGCGGAAAAACACTGGCCTATTATGCAATGCCATCTAATGAGAATATTCCTCAAAAGCCTGTTGTATCATATTCAACATACATTTTAATATGATTTTTCACAAAAAAAAAAAAAAATGATGTAATGAAGTAAACCTAGTGAATGTTTGTCTTTCAATATTCTACTAACAATGTAAAAGTTGTTATGTTTACATAAAAATCATTAAAGATTTCACAGCAAAAAAGACACTTGTACCACAACCTGAAGGTGGACATAGTTAGGCCTATACTAAAAGGCCTTTTACTTATTAAAAAAGTATGAACTATCAAGTAGAAAGCATATGCTACAATAGATTGTGTGCAACAGGTTGTAGTTAGAGTAGAGAAGCTGCTGTGAAACTAGGTTTCCATTCTGTAAGCTACTCAGTAAAAATACCACAAGAATTCAAATGAATCCCTTTTGAACAGATTCATAACAGATATATGAGCCGTCTGAACAAACCCAATTCTCTAAAATGATTCGGACTTTCAAAGCGCAACGTATAAATGAGTGAATCATTTGAACTGAACTACATGAATTGATTCATATAATAGTTCGTAGGAGAGAGAAAGAGAGATGAAAACAGCTGAACTATTGTCACACTATAGAAAACGTAGTTTAGTAGAGTCGCTAGTTTGTATTAGTTAATACCAACACTGGTAGAAAGATTACAACCATAGATAAAACTACAGAACTCAGGTTTAAACAAACTACAACTCCCAATACTTAACTGTTTCACCGCGCAGACTCGCTGGTGTTCTAGCGCATTCCCTTGATGCCTCCACGCATGCGCAGTCGTACATGGGAGCATTGGGTATCAATTTGGTCAAACAGCGGGTGATAAAATGGTAGGTGACATAGAAATTAAAAATATTGCTGTCGTTTTCTGCTTCTGTGTTCGACGGAGAAGATCTGGCAAACGTAGATATCCCACGTCTTGTACCAGTCGTTGTCTGTGCGTGTCGCACCGAGAATGATCATAATTGTGTGTATGTTTTGTATGGGCAGGAAGGTCAGTTGTTGATATTTAGGGAGTTCAGCATGTACCTTTCCGCTTAGGTGTTCTGGAATCAAATCCTATGTAATGCATAATACATACGAGAACGGATATTATTCTGTGCTTTAGCCAGACATGCATGCTGTTAACCCTGTTTTCCTGTTGTGGGTTTTAGAGACCCACAATCCCCTTTTTAATACCTTAAAATCGTACCTAACATTGAACAGGTTAACTGTCATGACTTTTCCAAAATGCATGCGATCTGATTCTTAAAGATTTCAACTTGATGACATGTTTTAATTGTTTTACATGAAAAAACAACAACATATATCTGTTATGGTGTCATTGAGAGCCCAAGTTAAAAACCTGCACTGATATTACTGATATTTTTAAATGTCTACTATTATTTTACACATATACAATAGGGTCTCTGGGACCCCAAACAGCCAGGCAGTCAATGTCAGCAGAACAGGAGGGTTAAGTGTCATCCATACCCAGTCCATGAAATGTCAAACGTCAGTCTTTTAGCCCTGCCCTTTTAACCCAGCCCCCAATAGTAGCCTGGTTATTTACCAGATTGTAATACCCTCTAAACACGTCTTGAGTGGGCTGTCAAACTTTTTGCACATTGTGTTCTGGTTCCATGTCTTGTGATGGCCCGGTCAAAATGGTTCTTTTGAACTTGTTTAAAGAACTAGAGTAAAAACAGCTTACTGTGCATCGATGGAAATAACTGTGGGGTAACCTGGTTGTTTTGCACTGGCTGCCCTGAGCTTGCCATCTCATATTACATGCCAAGCACAAGTGGCCTGTCACAGGTCCTCACATGCTTGGTGCTTCAGACAAACTTGCTATAACCGGTAGAATGTCCTTTTATATTGACACATTGGTCTGGACATTTGCTCACCGCTTTGTTTACGGTTTTTCCAGTTGTCAGCTTTAGTCTTGTGCCTGAATGTGTGCAATTTTCTCTCTCTGTATGTTTGTTTGTGTCTCTTTCTGTTTGTACACACTGCTGAGTGTATTCCTGCGTCTGTCTGAGTTCATGTCTGAGGGCATATCTTTTGTGTCCACACAGCATAAGCTAAAATCCTCCCAAAAGGACAAGGTACGGCAGTTCATGTCCTTCACTCAAGCCGGGGAGAAGACCGCCGTATACTGCCTCACTCAAAATGACTGGAAACTAGAGGTGGCCACCGACAACTACTTTCAGAACCCAGATTTGTACCACAAGGAATCCATGAAAAGCTCGGTGGACCGAAAAAAGCTGGAGCAGCTTTACAATCGATATAAAGGTGAGTTTTTCAAATTCTGATGTTTATTATGCCTGCTGTCCTGTGCCTGAGAGTACCATTGCATGCTTAAAGGTGATTTTTTTTATTCATTAAAAAGTTTTAGAAATAGAGAAATGTATACTTTTTAATATTTTTCTATTACTTTTTACTAAATGTAAAGCTATTTTAGTTTTCTACACAGAGAGGGTTACACCCTCATGGGAGCTGTCATTTTGAGATCACACGACCAGCTGTGTCATGCTGAGTTACTAATAATAAAAACAAGTTTACTTTATATAGTCCTTTTCCAGTGTTTCAAGTCGGCATGAAATGGAAATACACCTGTTTTCTAAGTGCATCATAATGATCTTATTAATCCATGCTTATGTTCCTTTTTTAATGTCAAACATTTCTGATGAAATGACAGACCTTTTTTTTTTTCTGGTGATGTATAGCGGCCTTTCTCCAATCATTTCATCCTCATAAACCCTGCCTCTTAAAATCGACTGTAAGCTTGCATTCAGAACCAAGTCCCCACCCTACATTTTTTCTTATTCCAATAATCATTTGGATGTATGTCACAATATGGAAGAAACCATCTGTCGCTAACTTTGTAACATTGCGACTTTAACCAAACAAAGAACATAATAGAATAAAACTTAGAATAAAAAGTATGTTTGAGTGGAAAAACAAAATTTCCAAACAAGCGATTCTTGTTAGAGCAATGAAACAAGACCTGCAGGTCGAGGTCGCACACCACAGAGCGAAGAGAAAAAAAAAATGGCAGGACCTTCATAAACAAACTTCATGCATGTGTTATTATAAAGCCCAAAACCACTGGGATGAAGTTTCCGTGCCAGCAAAACCTAAAGAAAAACTTTTTAACTTTCTTTGTGCACCTCTCAGAAATGTTTGTTTTGCTTAACTGACACTATTTTTTAAGTGACCTAAGTGTTTTTTATTCTCCCTCAGATCCCCAGGATGAGAATAAGATTGGGATTGATGGAATCCAACAGTTCTGTGATGACCTTAATCTGGATCCAGCGAGCATCAGTGTTCTGGTTGTGGCATGGAAATTCCGTGCGGCAACACAGTGTGAATTCAGCAAAAAAGAGTTCATTGATGGAATGACAGAACTGGGGTGGGCTATGAAATCATTACTTTATTTAGTCATTATTTTGACAATATCTGGGGTGTGTGGCGGCCGGGATTATCATTCTCTGATAATGATCATTTTTGGAATGTCATACATACTACCTGACAGAATCACTGAAATAGTTTCTCTGACAGTCCTCGGCTTTAATAGCTACAGACAAATGGGCCAAACTGAAATGCTTGATGTTACTCAGTCTCAAATTATTATTTTGCGTGTTCCGATTTGCTAAGTGAAGCTGTGGTTGAAATTGGCAGAATAGAAGAAGTCAGGTTGAAATTGCTAAGAGCATGTTCAATATAAATCTTTGTGTATGAATGACATGTATGTGAGCCAGTGATTAGACCTAAACTTTACATTTCTTCTTCAGCTGTGACAGTCCGGAGAAACTTCGAGCTCTTCTGCCCAGATTAGAACAGGATCTGAAAGACAGCGGAAAGTTTAAAGATTTCTACCAGTTCACCTTCAACTTTGCCAAGAATCCTGGACAAAAAGGTTTAGGTAATGGCACCTTAATGTTCTTTTTTTCTGCATTTTTGTGTGACTTCACTCTGAATAAACAGTCAACTACATTAATGTTTGAACCGTCTTTTTCCATTACAGATTTAGAGATGGCAGTAGCATATTGGAACCTGGTTCTGGCTGGACGTTTTAAGTTCCTAGACCTCTGGAACAGATTTTTATTGGTAAGTCATTACAGCATTGGACTTTTGACCCTCTTTAGCGCTGAGTACAAATTAAAATGGGTTTTCTGGCTGCTACGCAACACATTAACCACATAGTGGAATAATTTCCTTTAGCAATTAATTTAGATGCTCTCTAGTCTCTGCCCTTATTTTGCGCAGGAGCATCATAAACGATCAATTCCCAAAGACACGTGGAACTTGCTTCTGGATTTCGGCAACATGATCGCAGATGACATGTCAAACTATGATGAAGAAGGTGAGACATGTCATCAATTTTTGCTGTATTTTGTGAGCTAATATGATTTTAGTGATTTTTGAAGCTGTACTGTAAATTGGCTGGCTTTATTCATAGATTATGATGGATTTTAATCATGTGACCTCCTGTTTTGTTTCAGGAGCATGGCCTGTTCTCATTGATGACTTTGTGGAATACGCTCGGCCAATCGTGACAGGATCAAAACGCAAAACTGTATAGTAACGCTACCACTGGGCGAGAACTCGCACTTTGGTCGCCTCATTGACTTTGTAGTTTTTTTTAAAGACTTGTAAGCATAATAAGAGAGAACTAAGTAAAACACTTGAAACCGACAAGTTTTGCAAAAGGAAAACAGGATGGAAAAGACGACTCAGACTTCCACACACCGCACGGGAAGGACAAGAGTGCAAGACTCAAGATTTCCGATAGAGCCATCAAATGCACATGGCCAGCTATATTTGCACTGGCTACTCAATTCTAGCCCGAAACCTTTGGAGATTTTGGGTGGATATCTTTGAACCTAGTACCTCATCTCCATAGCAATCAGTGTCACTCTATAGGGCAGAGTCCTCATTGCCTACCCACTCCTTACAGTCTGAATTATGGAATAGTCTCTCCAGTTTCGTTTTAGATTATGTACCCATCTGTCTGGGCGTGTATCTCATGCAGGGCTTGATGCTGATCATGTCCGCATTTTAAGCCAGACGTTCATGGGCAGCACAGCATGCGGCTCGCAACACCAGCACTATTGTTACAGTTGTAAAATACTGTATCTACTGCAGCAGTATGTACAGAGAGAAATGTATTATCAGTAATGTTTTATTATATGAAATATGAGACATATGAAAGAAAAGCGTGGTCTAAAAAAAGATGCCTCCATACCATGTTCTTGTGTGATTTTAGGTCAAACGTGTCATCTGCCCTGTTGCGGAACTTGTAACAACATGGTTCAGTGTTACTCTTTTCTTTTTTCTTTTTTTTTTTTTCTTTACCAGATTTATGTTGAGAAATAAATTATTGCCCTTTATGTTCTTCTCAATCTACAACAACCCTGTTATTCTTTAACAGGAATCATATAATAGACTTGGACAACAAGAGGCTTTGCTAGCTTTCACTTTGAAACATTCTCCCATCAGTATCACAAATTCAACACACTTCAAAATAATCATTCCAGAATATTAATATCTCACTTCATAAATCACAGTGCTTCAAACTGTTTTGCAATTCATCCTGCTGCAAAGCAACCCCCGAGCATGGTGGTAGGGATGGAGTAACTGCGTTTGGGTTATATTTGGTTTGCAACAAACATTCAGGACGTTGAGGTTAATTTTAGTGTCTTCAGACCACAGTTTTCTTCTAAGAGCTTTCAGGTTTGTTACGAAATCCAGGCATGCTGTAATGTTCATCTTTTTCAGGAGTGGTTTCCTTCTCACCAAAGAGAGTGCCAAATCTGCAGTGTTGAAAATATTGATGTCAGACCAAATGCTCTGCAATGTGTTCAGTACTGTATCTGGCCTCTTGGTCACCCGTATGACATCTTCCCTCTTTTTGTCTATGCTACTTTCATCCGTTCTGTTACAATGAACTTAATGTGTGTAGGAATATACAAGGCTTTGCTAATAATATTATAACTTTTTGTAGCTTTTTTTAATCCTTAGATTCATCTCAGAGTTCCACATCACAGGCAGATCTTTTGATTTAGTGCATTGAACACAGGTGAAGTTGAAGTATATTTCAAAATAACTGATTGTTTCACTTAATTTAGGCTATTTCAAACATTGTTGATGTAGCTCATGACTTTCTTCTGTGGAACACAAGATTTTAGGCTGTCATTCTGCCTGAAAATCTAAATATTTGTGTTGCACAGAAGAAAGAAAGCCTTGTGAATCTGGAACAGCATGAGGGTGATTAAATGATGACAGAATTTTTATTTTAGTCCTTTAATGGCGGAAATGAACTTGTGCAATGCGATTTCCCTGTGTGCCACAAGAGAGCGGCAATGTGTTTATAACCCAAAGACGCTTTACGTTGACGTTTTGAGAGCTTGTGTATTTATGTATTGCTGTATTTTTATTATTTGTGTTTATGTGTATGTTATAATATTCTCGGTCTGTAAAAAAAATGTATTTTCACTGAAATCTGTATTTTTGTTGCGTTGTTACTTCCATATACAAATATTCAAAAATGACGGAACTTGACAAAATCGGTGTTTCTCCACGGAGTGCTATCAATGTAACACACGTTTTATGCTAACCGCGGGCTTCAATCTGCATACAGAGGATCGGTTCTACAAACCCATTTTCAGTCTATTGCAGTTGACAAGAATGACAGTTTTTTGTTTTTGACAAACAGTACAATCACCATGAATCTTGACAGGCTTCGTAAAAGAGTGAGGCACTACATTGATCAGGTAAGAAGAGGCAGTATATTTAGCATGAACACTAGCTTTAATTTACACACTAAATTATATTTTTATTAATTTCTTATTATATGAAGCTGATCATATGACATTATCAGTATATTGTAGAAAAAGAAAGAGGCAGAGTTAGTACACTGCATTGGGAAACATTTGATATATTTTCGAAGCTAGCCAGGTGACTTTCATGCTAACAGGTTTGAAAGCTTCTTTAAAAAACATAATTATTGATTAATAATATATATGACATCATGTTGTTTTGGGCTATTTCATTCTCAGGAATAGATACGTAATATATATGAGGGCTGGTGCACGTCAAATAGCACTAATGTGATTAAATGATTTAATCTATTTATGTTGATTGATGAATAAAAGTCAAATTTTATCTCGATAGTGTAAACCTCAAAATATGAATCAAATGCAGTTCCCCTTTGTCATTTTTCCATGATCTATTTTATAGCAACAGTATCAAAGTGCTCTGTTCTGGGCTGACAAAGTAGCATCCTTATCACATGGTAAGTGTCTTCATCCTCCTGAACACTGTATGGATACTGTCAAATAGCAGTTGTCAATGTAGATAATATTTTGTTTAATTAAACTAGCTTGACTCTTAACTGTCTATTGGATTAATCACAGACTGTTTAATCTCTTACAGAGGATCCTCAAGATATTTATTGGTTAGCGCAGTGCCTTTATTTGACAGCGCAGTATCACAGAGCCTCTCATGCGCTCAGATCTCGCAAACTTGACAAGGTAAGATTTTCTGGGTCAAAGAAAGAAGTCATTTCATTAGTAACAGATATTCTTAGTTCTTCAAGTTGCAGTCTTTCAAACACTTAACCCAGTAAAATAACTCTCACAAATGTATTTCACTAAAATGCTTGAAGCACATTAATGCAATAGAATGGAGCAAACAAATCAACTTAATGTTCAAGGGAATTAATGAATAAGTATAAGAAGTAACTCTTGTTATTTATGACAGACTTTCTTGTTTTTGTTTTTCAGTTGTATGGAGCCTGTCAGTATCTAGCTGCAAGATGTCATGTGAGTATTTACATTAATGCACCAAATTTGATTTATGCACAGCTATATATATAAAGTGTATATGCCTCACTTTATATATATATATATATATATATATATATATATAAATTATTATTATTATATACATTTTTATATTTCATATACATTTTTATATTTCATATAATTTATATATATAATTTAATTTGTGGAATTTTACATGATAAATGTTAATATAGCTTAGAGGTCTATAATCATATTGGTAGCTGAAAGCATAATCAGATTTGGCAAAATATTTAATAAATGAACACGCAAGGGTTGGTGCATTTGTGTAATTTTATGATTAAAAGACTATTTTTTCCTAAAAATATTGAAATAAATAATCAGTGATTTGTATTATTATTATTATTATTATTTCATTTTTGTATTCTGCAGTATGCTGCCAAAGAATATCAACAAGCTCTGGACATACTGGACATGGAGGAAGCAGCCAGTAAAAGACTAATGGACAAGAATGTAAAGGAGGATAATGGCTCGAGGGAAACCGTAAAGGAATGGGAAATGTCTCCTGCCTCAGTGAGTCCAAATCATTATTTATTGGATTTTTTTCTTGTCGTTGATTGTTTATTGTTTTATTTTTGATGTTTGTACTGTGCCTGAATGAATGAGCCCAGTTGCTCTGAGTTTAGAAACAAACTTGGTATTTGAATGGCATAACAGTTTGACTGGATCTTTTACTCCCTGTGGCCTTTTCTCTCAGATCAATAGTTCCATCTGTCTCCTGCGGGGGAAGATCTATGATGCCATGGACAACAGACCCCTAGCCACGTCTAGCTACAAAGAGGCCTTGAAACTGGACGTCTACTGCTTTGAAGCCTTTGACCTTTTGACGTCCCATCACATGTTGACCGCCCAAGAGGGTGAGAGAAACCGTTTTGAATTTCTTTAGTCCCTGTTTTTGTAAGTAAATTCGCTTAAGCTTAACTAAGTTTAGCAAACAAAAATGATTTATCATAAAGATATTATGCCTTTACATTTTGATTGTCATAATTTTCTTCACTTGAAAGTCACCATGGATAAAATGAATAAAGCTTTCAAATTCATAAAATGTTATCTTGTTGTAGAAAAAGATTTCTTGGATTCTCTGCCCTTAAGTCAACAGTGTACAGAAGAAGAAGTGGAATTGCTGCGTTTCCTTTTTGAAAATAAGTTAAAGAAGGTAAGAGAGCCTCATTTCTATTTAAAGTCTTATAAGGTCAAATCAGGACAAAATAAGTAAAATATTTTTGTATGGTTTGCTACAATTTACATATGAAATGGCTAAAATGTACAGCATCACACAGAATAAATGCTGTTCATTATCTTTCCTGATTTTGTTGTTTATTCTTCAGTTTAAAAAAAGAACGTGCACAAATTACTAGGAGAATTTGAAGTACCTGTTTATTGAGTCAAGGGTTTTGAAGTGCTCGCTGAAGAGCTAATCATCAACTCTCCTCTTCCAGTATAACAAACCTAGTGAGATGGTCGTCCCAGATATAGTCAATGGTCTCCAGGACAACTTGGATGTTGTCGTCTCCCTCGCAGAGCGACATTATTACAACTGTGATTTTAAAATGTGCTACTCACTTACATCAATGTAAGTCTACAAAACATGGGTATATTAATGTTTGGTTTGACATTTAGGGATGGGTTGAAATCCTCTAATGTGTGTTTTTTATTCAAGGGTTATGGTAAAAGACCCATTTCATGCCAACTGTTTACCAGTGCACATAGGAACCCTCGTCGAGCTGAGCAAAGCAAATGGTATGAAATTAATATTGATTTCAGGTTTAATTTAAGTTTTGAATTTTAATGTGGAATCATAACATTTATCATACATTGTCTCTTTAGAGTTGTTTTACCTGTCTCATAAACTGGTGGATTTGTATCCCAGCAATCCAGTGAGTAACAAGGAAACTGTCTTTCAGAAGATGAGTTTCAGTTAAGTTTCATGAGATTTGTTTTCTTATCAGCTCTTTCTCTGTGAACCTCTACAAGGTTTCATGGTTTGCTGTTGGATGTTACTACCTCATGGTTGGGCATAAAAATGAACATGCAAGGCGGTATCTCAGGTATGACTGTATTTTGTTGCTTTGTGGGCTTTCACTATAGTTTTTTTTTTTTTGAATGAATAGTTTTGTTCAGCAAAGATGCATTAAATTGATGGTGAAGACATTTACATTGTAACAAACTATAAATGCTCTTCTTTTAAACTTTATATGTATCACAGAATCCTAAAAACAAATCATGGAACAGCAGCATAACTCTTTTCAACATAATAAGAAATTTTCAAGCTAATAATAAGCACCAAATCAGCATATTAGAATGATTTGAAGGATCATGTGACATTAAAGGCTGAAGTAATGACTGCTGGAAATTTAGCTTTGCCATCACAGGAATAAAATACATTTTAAAACAAAGAAAAGTAAAAGAAAATACAAAAGTTATTTTAAACTGTAATAATATTTCAAAATGTAACTGCTTGTACTGTATTTCTGCTCAGAAAAATGCAGTCTTGATGAGTATTAGCACAAAAACATTTGAAAAATCTCACACAAGCTGTCATATAATGTTGTTTAACATATGTTGCTTACTCAAAAAAACAAAAAATGCAAAAAGACTGAATTAGATTTAAGTATTGTAATCTTTTGCTCTTTTATATAAATAGAAAAACTTTCTGCTGATACTGCAGAAATCAAGCCCCTGGTATTTTTTAGCAAACATGTTTTTGTGGTAAATCTGGGAAAAGGTTTTGTAATGATAGCAGTATTTCTGTCAACGAAACTTGTTGTGGTTAACACCAAAATCCCCTTCCACAGTAAAGCAACCACGCTGGAGCGCACATACGGACCGGCATGGATAGCATACGGTCACTCGTTTGCTGTGGAGAGCGAGCACGATCAGGCCATGGCTGCTTACTTCACTGCTGCCCAGCTCATGAAAGGGTTTGTAAACCTGTAGTACTTGTGACAATTATATTCACTAGGACAAGAATATTTGCCTCTAGTATGACTTGTGTGCATTGAAATTGGTAAAACCATTAAGCTAAAAAAAAAACTTTCTGGCTTCCTGTTTGAACAGATGTCACCTGCCCATGCTCTATATTGGTCTGGAGTATGGACTCACTAACAACCCCAAGCTGGCAGAACGTTTCTTTAGCCAGGCCCTCAGCATCGCACCTGAAGATCCCTTTGTCATACATGAAGTAGCTGTGGTTGCCTTCCAAAATGGAGAGTAAGTGATTTAAAAAAATTCACACTATATGAATCAGTGGTTAGTGGTTTTGCTACTGAGCGCTTTGCTTTGTTGCAGTTATAAAACAGCCGAGAAGTTGTTTCTAGATGCTATGGACAAGATCAAAGCCATTGGAAATGAGGTAACTATCCTCTTGCTTCTATGATCTAGCTGTTTTTCTACTTGTTTTTTGGTCAGAATAGGTGGCATAGCTGTGCAGCTTGTTCAGTATGACGTACTTTTATGTTCCTGGGTGTATTGGTCAAAAAATTTCCACAAATTTCCAGTAGACAAACAGATTCTTGTATTCATTTACATCTTATTTGTTGGTACATGGTAGGAAACATACCCTTGTAAATTGTTCTGTCTTAATGAATTATTTCTCTCCAGGTAACAGTAGACAAATGGGAGCCGCTCTTAAACAATTTGGGTCATGTGTGTCGAAAATTGAAGTAAGTTAAAAGAATTCTCATTTTACAGTACATTTTAGTTTTAAGTGTTTTTCTTTTCAGGTTTTTAAAATGTAAACTACCATTTAAATGTTTAAGGGTCGCAAAGATTTTTTTTTATTTTATTTTGTAAAAAGAAATTAATTATTTTATTCAGCAAGGACACATTCAGTTGAAGTGACAGTAAAGACATTTATAATCTTAAAAATTTCTTAAAAATCTTAAAAAAAATATTTCAAATAAAAGCTGTTTAAAAAAAAAAAAAAAAAATTGTATTTCTCAAAGAATCCTGAAAAATATTTAACATTGACACTAAAATAATAAGAAATGTTTCTTAAGCACCAAATCAGCACATTAGATTGATTTCTAAAGGATCATGTAACACTGAAGCTTTGCCATCACAGGAATAATATTAAAATAGAAAAGTTATTTTAAACTATTAATAATTATTTTACATTAACTTTTTTTCTACTCTTTGTGATCAAACAAATGCAGCCTTGGTGAGCGTAAAAGACTTCTTTCAAAAATATTTAAAAATGCATATTGCCAATTATTGCAGCTTAAGTACCTCATTATATCCCAGTTAAAATAGGCGGGATCTGGGCTGTAGTGATGCACTAACCTGGAATTGCGACTAAAAAGTGCCTGCTTCTAAAATGATCTCAAGTGGTATTTAAATGAAGAGCATGAATTGGGAGGCATGGTCACATTGCTTCCCTCCTCTCTTGTGTATCTTGTTTTTTCCATTTTTAAAGAGTGCTTGTTTTGTTCTGTCACTCTAGTGTTTGATGAATTATGCATGTCCACCCACTGGATATCAAAGGGCTCGCAATTCATTCTTGAAGATCATTCCACTCATGATTCTTTATTTCTAAATGGCTGTTTAATTATTTCTTTTATGTTTGTTTGGACTGTATCAATATAATAATACTACTAAGTACAAACTTCTGCAATGAATTCAGCTCCAAACATACAGACTGCATTCAAAGTTTGTTTTGTAGTTCTCTTTTAGCCTTAGTTGTGCTATTTTTTGTAAATGTTTTATAAAAAATAAGAAAGTTAAAATTGAATGACTTAAGTTTGAAAGTTTTCCAATTTTATTGGTAGAATGTTCCTACAATGTAATGACACCATTGCAATATATGAATACTGAATTGGTGTTGGTGTTTTACTTCCAAGTATTTAATCATTTATGGCCACATCTGAAAATGAGGCATAGATCGAGGAGAACTGAGCATTTCAGAAATAAAACCTAAAACTTAAGCACATGTCCAACTTTAACAACATTCTTCATGAAGTATCGTCATTCATAAAACGCAAAACTGGTTTTCTTTAACAATCAGCTATTGTTATGTTGCTAGAGATTTATTGTACAGAATAGCAAATCAGTCCCAGCGTCCCAAACTAAATACTTAAAGAACATTCAATAATAATGTGCACTGTTTAAACTTTTTGATTACAGTGGTTGAGAATAATTTTCACTGCCTCTGTTGTGAGCTTGTCTAGTTGTTTATCTGTTGTAGACAAAAATCAGGTCAGTGATTGCTTTCATCTTGTTTGTGTAGGAAATATGAACAGGCTCTCGAATACCACAGGCAAGCTTTGGTCCTCATCCCACAGAATGCCTCTACTTACTCAGCCATCGGTTACGTGCACAGCCTCATGGGAGATTTTGAGAGCGCCATCGACTACTTTCACACTGTGAGAATATATAACAATCATAATTCTGTGTTGTTAGTCAATTATGAGTTTACTGCACTTCCAACATATAAACTCCTTCTTTAGGCACTTGGTCTTAAAAGGGATGACACATTTTCCGTAACCATGCTGGGCCACTGCATTGAGATGTATATCAGCGATTCGGATGCTTACATTGGTAAGACGACCATCCGTGTGCGATGTAAATTTGCAGATTCAAAGTGCCCTTGCGGCTATTAAGTTATCTTGTTTTGCAGGAACTGACATTAAAGACAAAGTGAGAAAGACCCTCAGCACTCCTGCACTGATGAAGATGCTCAACACTTCTACCGACGGCAACGAGAGCAGAGCGCAACCCGTAGAAGAGGTGAACGTGTGCCTGGAAACGCCTTCTTTTAACGCTGACAAACAAACCGATGCGTTCCAGCGCTTCCTCTTAGAATGTGACATGCATGAGAGCGACATGATGCTGGAGACGTCCATGTCTGACACCAGCACGTGATCGAGACCTGTGAATGGGTCAAAGAGGAACTTTGAGCATGAGATGATTAGAATGTGACTCTGAAGAGGACACGACACACACCCTCCCTCCCTCTGCCATCCCTGCCGTGTCCTCTGTGTTGGACCCCTGTGGATTTTTTTTTTACAATGAATAAATGTAATGAAGTGAATGCAAATGGGTTCTAATGGTTCAATCAATAAACCCTGCATCCATATTTTTACACAGATTTGTGTATTCTTATTGGTGCTCTATTAAAACGCCTGTTTTGTGGATGAGGCTGCACAAAATTATTTATTTTTTTTATACTGCCAATCAGATGTTTGCATCTGCAGACACTTGCATTTACATGAAATTAGTCAGCCAAAGGAAATTACTTGCGTGACTTTGATTAGTTGTTTTATCAGTTCAGTTTATCAGTTTACTCAAATCTGTGTCTGAAGTTCAGAAGGCAAGGAGATGTGTGCATGTTCTCGGCACAGATTTATTTAATGATGTTGCATTAAAGGAAAAAATCTACATTACAGGAAATTAGTTTTGTAATACTTTATAAAAGCTTTGAGTTAGTTTGTCCAACCAGATCCATAGAAGAATGTAACGATAGGACAATAAATACAAAATATTTTATAACAAGTACTATGTACTTACATTGTACTTACATAGGTACAATATACTTATTGTGTTCATGTATTGCAAAACACATTTGCTGCTATTGAAGTGGGATATGGGTAAGGAATGTTAGGAACAGGTTTGGTGTTATGGTTAAGTTTAAGAGGGGGTTAAAGGGGAAGGGTAGGGTCAACGTGTAATTGATGTAATTACATGGAAGTACAATGTAAGTACAATGTTAAAACATGTATGTACACAATAAGCGCATTGTATCAAATGGTTAATTTTAAATGTTAGTATTAGTTAAATATACTTAATATAAAGCGGGACCCTCAAAGTTATTATAAAGTTTTTATGATTTCTTTTATTTATTCATTTAATTTGCTGTATAAGCCCCTCTCAAGGGGAACATTAGGCACCGCCTCCCTAATTGTGAATCCAGGAACGTCATGGGGTCTTTTTAAACCGGCCCCTGAAGTAGAGCAGAAGTGTCTTTGTTTGTTGTCTCTGAAATGTGCAGGCTGTGCCACTCTGGATGCTCCTCAGATGGAAGCTGGCTTGTGAGCAGTAGAATTAGTCATGGGCTGCACACCATCCAAATCCAACGTCACCTACTCTCATGTGCGCGTGAGTCGAGATCTGGACACCTGTTCTACGTTTGTGCCCAGTTTAAAGAGCTCCATTTCTACACCAGAGAGGCCTTCGCCTCAGCTCTGCCTTGAGACGGCCAGTGGGAAGCAAACTTTTCTGAGTGGTAAGAAATTAGAAAAATATATGGAAATATAGATAGTGATATACATAGGAAATAATTTACAGAGCTGTATATCAGAATACTTTTGCAGCTATTGAGGTAGGATATGGTTAAGGTTAGGGACAGGTTTTGTGGTATAGTTTAGGGTTTAGGGGTGGATTAAAGGGTAGGGGAGTTCAAAAGTACACTATCAAATGGTTTATTTAAATGATACATGGTAGTTAAAGATAATTTTGTAGACATAAAAATTGGTAATAGATACTTTTACAGGTGAATGGATTTTTTGCAGGTAATTGAATGGCTAGATGCTTTTGTAGAAAGTTGACAGATTTGCTGATGGATGCTTTTGCAAATAAGTGAATGGAATAGACACATTTGCAGAGATGGATCATGGGTAGATTGATAAATTTGCAGACAGATAGATAGACACATTTGTTTAGATAAATAAATAGATAGTACCTTTGCAGAAAGATAGATGGACCGATATATATATATATTTTTATGGCATAAGGATCTGTGGATGGATACTGAATGAATGCATCATGCTTTTCAGACAGATGGATAGATACATTTGCAGATAAATAAATGGATGATGGACACAGTAGGCATGCTTTTTGTATGACAGATGTGTAGATTGATATTTTTGCAGATAAATAGCCTTTACCTTTGAACACTTTTGTTGGTAGATAGATGGACAGAACGATGATTACATTTGTTTAAATAAATAAATGGTGAATAGTAGGCTACTTTTGCAGATGAAGGGATAGATTATTGTAGATACTTAATAAATCTGTGGATAGATACTTTTGTAGGTTGATAGATGGATAGACATTTGTTCATGGGTGGGTACTTTGGCAGATGGATGAATAGATATTTTTGTAGACATATGCTATGCATAGATACTTAATGGATGGATTGTGCATTTGCAGACGGATGGATACATACATTTATACACATGGATGGATACATTTTGCAGATAAATAAATGGATAGACATGCAAGACATGTAAGAAATATGGATGGATATATGGTGCGTTCAAGTCATGTCGGAAAGATCGTATTTACGAGCAGAACTGACATGAATGCCACCACAATGTCGTAAATACCAGTGGGAAGCTCGTAATTTTCTTTAAGCTCCGATCTGTACGAGTTGGGGGCGTGTCAGTCAGAAACATGGCGAAATACCACAATATTACAGGTATTTAGCAGTGAATTGTCAGGCTTTTCTATTTACAACAAAGTAAGCTGATTCCCAGCAAAAAAAATACAATAGCATCACAGTATAAAAATGTAATATGCAACAATAAAGTTTACAACAGCTTCATAAATTAATTAAAAAACATAAAAAAGCAACATACAACTAATGTACATTATTTGCTCTACATTTTCTAGAAGCAGAAGTGTTGTAATTTTGTGTAATTAATTTAGAGAAGGCACACCGCCATCATACTCCGACGAAAGTGACTTGAACGCACCTACCGTCGTACACACGATTTCCCACCTCGTAAATACGAACTTCCCAGGAAGACTTGAACGCACCAATATACGTTTTTTCAGACATATTGTGGTCTCGTTTTTCTTGCAGTTCCTAGTCCCGACTGTTACGGGCGCTCCGTGAGTCAGCCCAGCAGCCCGGACGTATGGAGCACAGTCAGCACCGGCAGCCCGTTCGGTCCGACTCGACCATGCGTACAGCCGAGCTGCACTGACAGCGACTCTGAGGACGACAGCGCGGCACCCGGCAGTAAACGATGACAGTCATGGTCGTTGTTTTTATGCCTCTCCAAGAGATTTTTTCGTTCTCAGAACAGAGGAGAAACTTGAGTAATATCTCGATTAGTATCTCTCTTCCGTGTCTTTTTTTAAATGAAAACATTAAGCAAATATATCATAGGCTACTGCCCATATAGCCATATTCTATTTAGCTTTAATTCATGAAAAAATGTGGCACTCTTCCATAGTTCTGTTTTAACAATTTATTGTATAAACAAAATAAAAACAAACTTATTCTTCTTAAAATGACATGAGAATAAACGCCAACGTGCAAGCCTCGCGGTATTTGGTGGTGAATTCCCGCGAGAGTTGGCGGATTTCGGACAGCGAAGAGGGCGAAATGGAGATATGAGGTCTGAAAAGGAGCAGAGGACAGGAAGCAGGGAGAGAGGCAGCGTCGAGATCCAGTTCAGGGAGTGTCAGAGGGAGCAGGACAACGTCGCGGTGAACCCGAAGCACAAGGAGGAGAAAAAGGAGGTATTCACCAAGGTAAGTGGCGCAGTTGTTGGGTAGGTTGGGAGAGTGTGAAGATGATGGAGGGAACGGGATTCAGCACCATAGACAGCGAAAACACAGGGCAGCCAATCGAAACGAATATCCTAGTGGCATCAATCACGTCAAACACAAATGCATTCGTACGCTTCAACAATTAACGTTACCCCTTTGAATAATTGAATAGTCCAGGCGTTGAATTTATATGCTTATATAATTGTAGGGGGAAAAACAGTCAATGGTGCAATAGACATTTGAAAATGGACATTTTAAATATATAGATATGATATCCTGTGTGTGTAAAGGGATCATTCTGTCATAAATTATTCATTATTTACTCACACTTATTATTATTATTACTCACACATTATTTACTCTCCTTTTTATCTGCGACTTTATATTTTGTAATTGTGGCTGATGATCTTGCTTTTGATGTCAATGATTTTTTTTTTTTTTTTTTTAGTACAGTTATCTTTGTACATGCTTCTTTTATATAGGTTGTTATACGCCGACTGCCACCCAGTCTATCAAAAGACCAGCTCGAGGAGCATCTGAGTCCTCTTCCATCTTTTGACTATTTTGAGTTCTTCCCCGCTGATCAGAGGTATATTTGGTTTGTGATTATGATCACTGTCTGCCCTTATATATGTGCATGTCTTTATATATTATTTCTCCGCAGCTTATATCCGCATCTCTTCTCAAGAGCATACATCAACTTCAAAAACCAAGAGGATATCATTATTTTCAGAGATCGTTTTGATGGCTATGTATTCATTGACAATAAAGGTGATTCACTTTACTCTTTTTTTTTTTCTATTTATCCTCCCTCAATCTAGTTCATCCCAATTATAACTATAATAGATTTACTTTTTAAAATGTTTTATATTTAGTTTAATATAATTATGAACAGGTATATAATATACAGTGCACAGCATAAATGAGTACACTCCCTCTGAACAAATACAAAAGATGTATTTTCTTTATGATCACTAATACAATTCATGGAAAGATGGCAAAACTAAAATCTATTAAACATATACATAATTAAAACTGAGAAATATATGTCATTAATAGTCATAAAATAAGTAAATTAGCCAATTTTGTTGGCCCTGACCCTTCTTGGCACAGAGGTTCATGACAAATTGTCACATCTGTCCTGTTTAACTCCTGGATTATGAGCTCCTTAAATGCCCTGATCTGTAATGGGGAGTGTTGCTCAACTCGTCTCTACAGAATCCCCCACAGGTGCTCAAGAGTGTCCACAGAAGGTTTTTCACCTTGGGAGATACATATCCTCATTGTCATGTTGAAAAAATGCCCAACAATGCAGGAAATGAGGAAAGGTTAACATCTTCTGTTTCAAGTTTGTGTATTAAATTACACAGTGGTGTGGGAATTCATGACAGCATTGATAAAGCACATCTCCCTCACACCTTCAGCACTAAGAGCTTTACTACCACTGAACTTTACTGTGGGAACCAGGCACTTCTCACTGTACTCCTCCTCTAACAACACCATAACATTTTGGATGCTGTTAGATCCAAAATGATTGATTTGGTCTCATGAGACCACAGTATTGATTCCCAGAATTTATATTTTGTAAATATGGGCTTTGGAAATGGTTAATGACTTTATTGTGCTTTGACAGTAGGTAGTTCCAGTGAGAACAACAACCATGCATGTCATTTCTGCAGGCTGCATCTTACTCTGTGAGATAAACAGTCACTCTTTTCATAGCTTTTTCTGGCTCTAAGACACTCGCTTGGTATTTCTCCTGCTCTTTGTCTAGTAAAAAAATCCCTCATCACTAAATGAAAGCTTAAAATGAAGGCCTGATTATTTTAGTCCATTGTGTTTGAATTTCTGTGTTACTTTTGCTATATTTTCACACTTAAAACAATGATTTGGCAATCCTCTTGTAGCACTGTCCTCTTTTGTGCTAAGAAATAAGTCTCCTGACAGTTCTCTCCCAAGTGCTTCCACTGTTGTCAGCATTAAGTCTGAGAATGATTCAGTGGGCTGTATAACACTTTTAATTGTCAAGAAATTACTTCTCTTAAAATGTTTTGGTTCAACATTCTTACCTGTTGATCAAACATTGCCTTAAATTTACACCAGAAAATGTTTATTTCATTTTTTGTAGTAACTTGTAGGAGGGTCTACTCATTTTTGCTACACAACATTTTATCACCTTGATAAGAAAATCTTATTTTCCTGAATAATTTTGACATGCTTCTTTGGTAATTGATTAAGCAGACTTGCTGGAACATTATATCTCTAAAGAACCCTAACATGTCTTCTAAGTAATTGAGTAATTGCTGACTTTCAGAAGTTTCAGAGGGGGTGTACTCATTTATGCTGTGCGCTGTATTATTTTTATTTAGGCCAAGAGTATCCAGCTGTTGTAGAATTTGCCCCATTTCAAAAGGTTTCCAAGAAAAAGTTAAAGAAGAAAGATGCTAAAGCAGGAACTATTGAAGAAGGTATTTATAAAAAATATTTATAATATTTATACATTTAAAATATTCAGGAAAAGTGACTTTACTGAGTAAAGTATATATGGTGAAAAGTTAATACATTTGTTAAATGCTTAAAATCTTTTTTCAGACCCAGAATACAGGCGATTTCTGGAAAACTACTCTTGTGATGAAGAGAAATCCATGGCCAACCCAGAAACACTACTGGGGGAGATTGAAGCTAAAACCCGAGAACTTATAGGTATGGTTTTTGAAATTGTTTAGTGCTGTTATATTTGTGTAGATAAATGTATGTACAGGTATGTACAAGTATTGCAAAGATGGTCTTAGTTTATTTTGATGACACATTTTCTGATTTTGAGAAATGCTATTCTAGTATATAGAGCTCCTTAGCTGAAAACCACTTGAGAGAGAACCCATGGCTCCAAAATGCTAATTCTCTTCCAGGTTTTAGGACTATAAATTAAGCTCTATTTTCCCTGTGTGACTTTAATTGTAGCCAAAAGGACGACACCCTTGTTGGAATACATCAAAAACAAGAAATTGGAGAAACAGGTAAGTGCTCAGAGAGCACCACCTGCATGTTATACACTGTGGTTTTGTACTGTATATACATGATCCTTTTCAATTCTAGAGAATAAGAGAGGAAAAAAGAGAAGAGAGGCGAAGGAGAGAACTGGAAAAGAAGCGGCAAAGGGAGGAGGAGAAGAGGAAACGCAGAGAGGAGGAGAGACGAAAGCGGAAGGAGGCTGAAAAACAGAAGAAACTATCTGAAAAAGAGATTAAGATCAAGGTATGACTTAAAACCATATAGCATCCTGAAGCTGACTACTACTAACTGTGGTTATCAGTACTGTACTGTAAACAAGTTATTACAAGTTATTAAGATCCGCATCTTGACTCCTTTAGCTTTTAAAGAAGTGTGACCGAGACGATGACGTGGACTCAGACAGACTGAAAGATAAAGGAGACAGTGGAGAGATGGAAAAGAACAGATGGGAAAAGTCAGCTGGACACACTAAGTCAAAGGATTCAAAGGATAAGTAAGAGCTGCGTGAAAGTTGTCTTTCACCTTGCTTACCTTCAAAAGAAATAGTGGGGTTAAAAAAAACCTGGCATCTGGGATTTGACATCTACTGTAATTCAAATTTGGATATACATTTTAAACTTTTTGTCTATTTACAATTGACTGCAAGTTCTCAATCAACAACCGATCGATTGAACCAAATTCTTGCCCTAATTTTTTTCTTTTTTGATAATACGTTCACTCGGATGTACGTCACAATAAGGATTAAAATATTTTTCGATACTTTTGTTTCACCGTGACTAAGGATTTAGAAAAATGTTAAACAAAAAAAGGTTGTCTTCAAGTGAAGAAGAAATATTTAAAATTCTGTATAATTTCTAGGTCACAAATCAATTCAGTTTGTCAACGATCAATTGTTTGTTCTCAATTCATAATGGAGAACAAGATAACTTTTAACTAAAAAAGTTTTACAACTCATATATGCAGTAATGAAAATGTGTTAAGTTACATTTGGACCCCACTGTATATACATTTATTTATAAAATCACATTGAGGTGGTTGATTTCACTAAGTGTGCTTTCCATAGCAGGAGTCAAATCGAGAGTGACAAGGAGCAGCGGGAAGGTCACGGCCGTCGGCAGAGGGACAAAGAGCATCGCGGCAGAGACGAGGAACGTAAACGTCAGAGGCATCACTACGAGTTTGACAAGTTCATGCGACGCAAGGAAGAGACCAAATGGGGCAAAGGCTACTGCCAGGACAGGGCCAAGAAAGAACAACATCATGGCTATTCCTACTGTCCAGAGACCGGAGACAAACTTGGCAAAGAGGATCGAGAAGACATGGGCAGCAGGAAAGAACGGATTCGCAATAAGGTAAATAAAAGCTAACAGAGTAGCCATATCTCAGCCACAGGCCATTTGCAACTCTGGTTCTGGTATTATGTAGAGTTATTGTCATCCGGTCTGTGTAGCAGATGAATCCACTAATGCATTCAATATTTACACATCTGTACTTGATTTATACATCATTATGTCTGTGGGAAATACAGTACGAGTATGCCTCCCTCCAGGGGCTTTCAATGCAGCCTTCACTGATGTGTTGAGGTAGTTAGCTGTAATTTGGCTGTTGGCAATATTATTGACGGAAGACAACGTGTCTCTCAGTCTGTGTTAGCGCATCAGGAGAAAAGGACTTCCCAGTCTGAGGGGCCAGACCAGATAGGAGGGGCTCTGCCAGCAAAGGTACAGCTAGTTTTTTAGCCTTTCTACCCACGGGAGGGGATGCTTCACATGCTGTATACTGAGAGGCCCCGCACCTTACAGTGCCAGGCGTACTTGCTGACAGCAGAATGTTGGTTTTGCTGTAATGGCACAGATGAGGAGCGGTTCCCGATTGAAGAAGCTTATACAACTGAAACCTACGGCTCTGTTCTAAAACCTAGCGAGTTACCTATGTATAGGCATCAGCATCTTGATTTGATTTGATTAGGCAAAAAAATGGTGAAATACACTCATTTAATTAAACATCCACATAATACACTAATACAAGTTAATCACTAAAACAACCAATGTTTGACTTTCAAACGAAACCAACCATATTTTAAATACTTTTAATAACCAGTGGCAACTTATTTATTCTAGAGCCCCTGAGTATTTGAAAGACCTACGACCATACAGTTTTAAAACAAAATAATGTAATATCCATAAGACTTTGCCTAGTATTATAACAATGTTGCTACTCTGCTTTCCATAGGTAACCAATCAAAATGTCTAAAATGGGATACATCATCATGTGAAAAACTACTAAAACCTAAAACTCACCTTATCAATTTAACATTTTAAGGCATCGTATGCAAGCTCCCAATGTTGAAGTGGTCCAAAATGTTTTTGGTCAAATTCTATATTCATTTATTTATCTCTCTTTGCAAAATGCAATCACAGAATGTATTGCGACAAGCTCAGAGAAAAAAAACAATCCAGTCAAGATGGCAGACAAGGAATGTTAATTATATATTATTAATATAGATAAAAACATCTCATTTAAACATAGAAATAAACGAAAATTGTAAGAAATTTGAAACATTGTGAAACATAAAAAATGCATTTAAAAAATGTCTGCTCTATTTTGTGGGAAAAAATCCATTCAAGATGGTGCCCAATTATAAATATAGTTTTAAAAATCTGTAAATTAGATTTAACATTAGGTTAGGTAACTTTATTAATACCTGCAGGTAAATTTGTTTTGCAGCATGATGAGTACAAAGGCATCAATATCACAAAGACAAAAAAAAACCAAATAAACAAAAACAAAGACAAAATAAACAGTTACATGATACATGTGCAAGGGCTCCACCACACAAGATTTGTAATATATACATAAAACCTGTACCTTCTTATACAAATGCACATCCCTGCATATATGTATATATATACCTATACCTATATAAACATACATACCCAAATAAAAACCCTATTTATTATTTAACACTGATAAAACAGCAGGAATAAAGCTGCTTTTATACCGCTTTGTTCTACATCTTGGGACTAAAAACCTCCTTCCAGAAGGAAGAAGCTGAAATTCACTGGTAAAAGGGTGGGAGTCATCATTTAAAACAGAGTCAGCCATCCTCTGTAACTGTCTAGTATACAGGGATGCTGGATACAACTGTGACTCACCAACCAACCGACTAGACCATTTAACGATCTGGTTTAAAGAATTTCTTGCTTTTAAGGATGTATGACCAAACCATGCCACCAAGGAAAAGGACAAAACTGACTCAATAAAAGCATGATAAAACATGGTCATTATCGTTCGGTCAATGTGAAAGTGTGCTAATTTCCTTAGACAATATAAACGCTGGTGGCCCTTTTTACACACAGCTGCACAGTTAGCTTCAAAGTTCAAATCTGCATCAATAATGAGCATCTCATTTAAACCAGGAAATAAACTAAAATTTCAAGGATTTTGAACATCTAAAACGAAGAACCATTATCATAATATAAAATAAAAGAGGTGAGAGAAATTTCAATTATAGTTAAAAGTATCAAAAAAGATTGGTAAATTTGATCAAAAAGTTACTGTTCTACATAATATTTGTGTGTATTCATGCTTAGAGTATGACACTGTTAGTTAGCAACCTTATCACCAATCTCTACTGAAATGAATTGAAAGTCGAGTCTCCTTTGCTTTTTGTGTGCGGCGTAATATTGGTATGAGTTGCTGAGTGTTACGATTTTATAAAGTATGAGGTTAAATGACACTTGTCTTAAAAGCCGTCTTCCTACGTAGACTGTAAATTGCACTTCGCTTGGTTTTGGAACAGATCCTACAGGTACTGTACATAGAAGAATACTTCTAAGATCTTGCACATTGTAAGCACATTGAAATGCTTACATGCTGGATTCTGTTTATACATTTAGTAAGTAGTCATTTAGCAGATACTTTCATCCAAACAGACTTACTGTACACTTTTATCCAGAAGTGAGCAATGGTAGTCTGGTTACTAGCCCTGAGCTTTAGCCATTATGTGTCACCACCGTCACCACCACCACCACCATAAACAGAAACTGTTAAACACAAACACAGGCATAACAGATACAATTCAGTATTATGTTTTTGTTATGGACTAAATGGATTTTGAGGGGCTGTCAATAGCCTGTTGTCTGTCTTGCTAAAAATGTGAAATGTATTATACTGTATGCATGAATAGCATTGCCATGAACAAAGCTGTGATGTCTGTATTTGTGGTATGAAATATGAGTGTATTGCTTTTGTCTCTTTTGTCTCTTTTGTCATTTCACGGTACAGGACCGACCAGCAATGCAGCTGTACCAACCTGGTGCCAGAAATCGCAAGCGCATGGGCTCCGGGAACAAGGCCTTTGACTTCCCGCCAATCTCTCCCGAGCACGGAGGAGAACATTGCTACAAGACGGTCATTGGTACAGGCTCAGAAAAGAGTGCTGACGAGTGAAAAAAAAGACCACGACAGGAAGAAGTCATGCCAGTATAGAAAGAACACTCAACTTCAACCTTGTTTTTTTGTCTTCTGAGTCATCTGTGAGTATAGTGCATTGAAATCAACAGTGTCATAAATGTAAAATGATCAGCTTCAGTACGCTTATCGAGGATTCACACCACTTCATTGAGACAAATACCTCATTATTTACAGAGATCAGATTTGTATGCCTTTTGTAGTGCAAGGAATTGATTCCGTTAAACGAGAATATAGATATATATATAGATTTTACTGTAAAGAAATCAATATGTGTTGTGAAATCTGTATTTTAAATAAATGTAATGTGGGATGGGGAACAGAGACATATTTTTTTTTCTTTAAGAATATAAAAATGCTACAGTATATTAATGAAACATTTAAGCATGTAACTCTTAATTTCACATGTTCACACTGTAATGCCTTTGAACGATGCCTCTGTTGTCCCTGTGGCATTGTGGCTTTTCTGCTTTAAATTCATCTCACAACAGGAAATAGCAGAGTTCATAGCATCGTTTCACATGCGGGCCAAGAAGAACAAAATTATTTGTTAAAATTGTCTTCTGTTAGGTCAGATAAGATGTTGTTTTGTGATATTTCTAACCAGTGTGCATGTTTTTGACAAACTGCAGTCATTCAGCGGTGAGAAGCTACGTGGGCTCACTTGCCTTACCTTTGATTTGCACTTAAAGATCCTGTCCGTTATTAAATACAAAAATACAGGTTTTTAGAATTATGGTTTAGTTAGAGTCCAAAAAAAAAAAATGAAGTCTGTAGAATACTTTAAAGATGTGATATTGTGTTTGATGGATTGACCATTTGTGTAAAATAAAGATATGATTATATAAAGTAATATTTGAATTTTATTGTTTTTATTTACAACAAATAACACAACAGTGGTACTGGTATCTCACAGCGACATGTACAACTAAAACTTAGCTTATAGCTTTCCAAGCTTAGCTTACAAGACGTGCATACTTGTGCATAAAAAACAAATAATGAAAAGAGAAAAGATTACAACTGCATATCTGAATAAGAAGTAACTGTCAAGGATGGTATATAAACTGAGATAAAGAGATATAGTAGTCACTAAAAGTCTTCAGGGAAATGTATCAATATTCTTATATCATTAAATATGGGCTTTTTTCTTAAAATAACAGACCAAATTGTACCATAATTAGATATAACACATAAATCGCAGCTGAAATACTTGAAGACAAACTTTTCTCAAGGTTGGATTTCTTTTTCACTTGCAAAACAGCTCAGCGGCTCAAGTTTGCACTTTGAGTCAATTCTAAACCAGAATCTTTGCACTGACAAGACAGAAATTAATATAATTTGCAAGTTTCTCATACTACATCTTTAGTTCCCATGCTTTCAGACTGAGAAAGCAAGTCATAATGACTTTCCTGTGTCTTTCGCAACATTACTTTTTACCTCTAATTTTACTTTTACTTTGTTTTGTTCATACCTATTGCCCCTGCTTTTCTTGCACTCGGTGAAGTGTGAAGGAGTATTGATGAAAGATGATAAATGCATCCTGTACAGAAGCATACTGTCACTAATGGCAGTTATCTGTAATCAGTTTTTAGTTAAAGCAAAAAGTATAGTTCCCTGTTCTCCAAGACAACACACTTATTTTAGGTTTGTGTGTTTTCTAGTAAAGTGCAAGAATAACCAACATAAAAGTACAGCTCACAAAGCAAACAGGAAACAAGATCATAGGTATGATGCTAAAACCCCCTGAACGAGTTTCTGCATTGTAGTTTCCCTTTTTTTTGTTTTTCTTCTGTATAAATCAGTCAATAAATTCTTTCTTTCTCCCTCTCTATCTCTCTCTCTCGCTCTCTCTCTATATATCTCCACACCAGATTTTACAGGCTTGGCCAATGAAACACTACACTGTAAAAAAAAAAAAAAAAGAATTCCCCGTAAAATTTACCGTAAAAAACGGTAGCAACGTTTTAGGTTTTACGGGACAGCACTTAGTTTACTGCCTATTTTACAGTTCAAAATGTAAAGGTTTTTATTTTAATAATTTCGGTTCATAACTGTTTATTTTACACACTGTACAAAAAAAATCCAATAAATGTAATGTAAAAAACCCTGTGGTTGCCAGAAATTTACCGTAAAAAAAACCAGTAGCAACATTTTAGGTTTTACAGATTTAACTTAAATTTACAGTAAAAAAACATATTTCATTAACTGATATGTTAATTTACCAACCTGTTGAAGTACTAATATCTTTGTAATACACTGACAACCACCAAACACAGTGGTGATGAATCAAAGCTGAGAAGGACAACACTAATATATAGAAGGAGCACACAGTGTCATTCACACAAACACTAAACACCATCATGGTAACACACATGAAATTTAAAAAATGCAATAAACATTAATTTAACATCGTTAGATGTAACATAAAACCCTAATGTACATAACTGGAAAACTAAGAAGAAATTTCACTGAAAATACATCAAATGTGAAGTGTCACGCAGAGAATCACTGCACAATTATACAATTATTTTTCACTTCCAAAAACTGTAAATTTAAGTATTTAGTATTTTACTGTAAAATTACATTAAATGTATGGTTAGATCTCTTACAGTTATTCACCGTATATAGTATGGAAACTTTGTGTAAACCAATTAACTGTTTTTCACCATCTTTTACTGTTAAAATCACGATTTTTTACAGTGTGAGGTTTCTATTAATGCATCTGTAATGCATCTCACTAATAAAAATTTGACATGTGTTCATGTTCATTTCACTGTTTGTTTAGGGTGGGAACCCTCAGACTTCTACTAGCTTGGCGTGAGGAAAGGTGTGTGCCTTTATTTTACTGGTTTATGTGGCCTATTGCCTTTCACCACATCCTCCCACATCAATTTCAGCTTCAGAGTCATTTAAAAATCCAATAAAAAACATTCAAACACACACATAATTAATGAGAAAGAGAAACTGTAAAACCAGCATGACATTAGAGGAACTTCCTCTGTGGATACTGTGAATTTAGTTTTGTTTGCAAAACAAAATGTCACTGAACTGGTAAATTAATAGATGTTATAACTTTAATAATGAAACTGTATGTAATATTCTTATAAATGTTACAAATGATCAATTTATGATATTTGGAAACATAATATGTTGTTAAATTTCACATTGTGTAACTCTAAGCTTACTATATTTCGATCGAAATGAGTAGTCAGGCGGCGTACTTCCTCTCATCAAGAAGTTTCCTGAGTCTAACAGTCATGCCCGGAGATTAACTGCCATCAACACACGAGGCAAGTCGCACATGCTTCTTGAGGTATGTACACAAGCCTTATACTATTTTTTTTTTTTAAATATGCATTTCCTAAATATGTGCCATTATACTTCACACTTTGAGTTGATTTGATAATCCCAGGGACTTTTCATGGCTTTCCTTAAAAGATCATTGCCTACTTTGATTTGAGCAAAATCTTACTGCTGTTAGAACAGATGAATTGTTACCTGCACGTTTTGCTGCTCTTGTTGAGGTAGAACTGTGGGTTCTTTCGCTAGACGGATGATCTCATACAATCTCAGTTCGCAATTCCTCCAGATTTGACATGTATTTTGAAAGCTGAATGGATCTATTTTGAATTTTGAGCTGCAAATGAATCTATTGATACAAATAACAACAAATGTAAAATTTACATATAAATATAGTAACACTGACAGCATTTATCCATGTATAAATTCACTGATCACATACTATCAACGTCATTTCACACAGTGAACCTTTTAGTCTGACTACTAGCAGATGAGTCATGATTGTGTAAGACTGCATGGGTGATGAGAAAGTATTATGAAAACACAAACACATTTTACTCTGAGCCAGTAATGTGGATTTAACAGTGTAAAATATGGAATTATAATAATTTGGTAGTTTTGTTCTCCACATTAAAACATTTTGTATGTCACTTTTTATATTTTTGCTGTTTTATGACTTTGTGTTTGAAACCTGTTTTACTGTTTAAGTTTCACTGACAAGCTTATAATGGCAGGTTCCATTGAGACAACGTACCCCATTAAATATGATAACAGGCCCCATAATTGGGGCAATATGTGTTTAATGAACTTTGGCAATAACATTTTATCTGGGCACTAACTGTGGAAATGTTAATGATTTTTTTATAGCCACGATGTTTGTGGCTATACAGAAATTTGCTTTCAAAACTAAACCTTCCATGAGAACTTCTGTTAACTGGAGGGAAAACCGCCTGACAACTAGCCGGTCTCACCAACTGTGAAGGCACTTCATGTAGGTTGTTATTTTCCATGGTTTCGCTGCAAAAAAAACCCAAAAACATGTCATGCTAAGTGTGATAATAGGTTATTAGTGTCAGGTTATTATTATATATTTTGCCATATTACCAATAAATGTTACTGCGTTTTTGTAATTGCATTAATTAGGCAGATGCCAAATCCAAAATGACATGCAGTACATTCAGGTATAGTATACATCAGTTTACTTATTCCATGTGAATCAAATTTTAGCAGTTCATGCATTCTCCCTTGCGCAAACTTATTTCTTAAAACTTGCTTACTGCTTAATGACAGAAACACCCATACAATACTTTGTGAATGATGGCATCATAGTATAGTGTAGCTGATATTTAGCAGGAAACGTAAAAAGCCACTGAAAAAAATTCTAAACAAATGGCAAAAACGTCTCTAACTCTTAAGAAAAACAGTTCTAAAATTAGGGTTCTTTGGCTTGTAACAACAGCAGAACCCTTTTTATAAGGTTTCATAAAGAACCATGCTGTGCTATATAAGACCTCAATGGTGTTATAAATAACCTTTTTTTTTTTATTAATATTAGTATATTACAGTTACAGTGTGTCTTTTTTATTTGTTTATGAAAAAACAATTATGTTTATGAAGGCTAAAATTAGCAAAACGGACAGGATGTGAGCCCAATGTCTTTTGTAACTGGGTATGTTTATGTATAAAGTAATAATAATTAAAAAATATATGGATCATAAATTTAATATCTCCATTACTTACTTTGTGGAGAAGAGAAGATGCGTATCCTTAACTGAACTGAGCTGCTCACCCTTACATGTTCTGTTAAACTAAAAACAGAAAAATACAGAAAAAGACAAATTGAAAGTTAAAACTTAAAGACATTTTAAGAAAGAAATAATAAAGGCCTACCTGATGAGAGTGTGTTTACAGTCTGTGTAATTGGATTTGGATGGCTCCTGAGCTTTAGAAAATCAGTAATGAGGCGGCTTTGACAGTTACAGATTTGAAAAACAAAAAGATGGGAAAAAAGAACCCTAAACTCTAACACAAAGAACTATTTCAGCATATAAACGGTTCTTCAAGACAACACTGTTCTAAATAGAAACTGTTATTATGTGTAAAGAGTGTATGTAATAAACATAAAATTCTATACATAAATGAATAAAATTCTGTCATCATTTGCTCAGCATCATGTTGTTCCAAACCTGTATGACACAAAAGATGATGTTTTAAAAATTGTCTCAGTGCTTTATTTGTCCATAAATTGAATGTTAATAGGGTCCAATGTTGTTTGGACCCCACAGTCTTTATAATCTTTGTGTTATGCAGAAGAAAGAAAGACATGCATGTTTTAAACCACACAAGAGTGAATAAATGATGACCGTATTTGTATTCATCCCTTTAAGTCTGCTTATTTAGGTCGCACAAAATAAAAAATATAAAGCAGAAAATAAATGACTCAGAGCATAGGGTTGATTTTCTAAACGAACCTGGGGACACATTTTAGCCACTAACTTTAGGTATAAACTTTAAGTATGCAGAAAGGTGGTGTACCCATTAGTTGGCATCATGACCTCAAAAAAGGGTTATT
Source organism: Chanodichthys erythropterus (assembly GCF_024489055.1). Lineage (NCBI taxonomy): Eukaryota > Metazoa > Chordata > Actinopteri > Cypriniformes > Xenocyprididae > Chanodichthys > Chanodichthys erythropterus. The sequence continues at coordinate 33,352,521 of NC_090234.1, read as the reverse complement.
AAATCTGTATCTTTTCAAGAAACAAGGACACCGTTCCAGAAACATTTATTTTACGTCAGGCATTTGAAACTACAGCCCACCTCTACAATTTCAATCTGTGCAAGACAGCCACACTAAATCAGTAATGACTACACCAAATCTGATGCTGGCGCATGCTGCGGCGTTAAAATAAATTTTCACTTCCTTTGAAAGATCACGAAAAAAGTCCCTTGCTCGAGACTGTCCGTGTGAATCATTTCAGTTTGTGACATTTGTGAAACAGTTCTGAGACTTACAATAGGCAGTGATTTTTTGGTTATACATGCCAACTGCATTGGCTGCTTCAGCCTACCTGCTGAAGCAGCATGTCTGGAACGTCTATAACATGGCCTCAGACTTCCTGTTCACAGAACTGCACTCAAACATATGCAAGGGTGTTTTGAAGCATCACTTTTTCTGTGTGTGTGACTGCAGGTATGACAACTGAGAAGTGTTTTAGCAACACATTACAATGTCTTACAGGCAATATATTTTATATATTTAATTATATTTATTATAATGCATACATTAAAATATAATTTACATATAAATTATAGTAAAAACTGTGTGTACATTATGCATTATAATGTATAAAATCTGAAATCAAGCACTCATAGTACAACTACAAAAAATAAAACCTACCAACACTGCAGTTGTTTATCACGCTATTTGTGGTTAAAGCGATAAAGTTTTTGCTAAGTGTAATCTCTTTGTCTCTTCAACCTTTTCCAACAGGTCAAGAAAACAATCATGAATGACTCACTAAAGGACGCCATCAAAATGGACAATGCCACCTTGGCCATGTTTGACAACAGATCGACCAGTCATATTGTGTCAGCCATCTATGTCATTGTGACTCTAGCCAACCTTAGCGGTAACAGCGTCTCTCTGTTTCTGCTGCTGTTTCGCACCTCTCCGAAAACCCCCTCCATCATCTTCATGATCAACCTCACCCTCACTGACCTGATGCTGGGCACTGTGCTCCCCTTTCAGATTGTGTACCAAATGCAAGGCCACAACTGGACTATGGGTACGGGCATGTGCAATGTCCTGACTGTGGTATTCTTCGCCAACATGTACTGCTCCATTTTATCCATGACTGCTATTAGTGCCGACCGCTACCTGGGGATTGTGAAACCGATGCGCTTCAGAGAGATGAGGGAGAGGAAAAGATTTGCAATTCTTGCCTGTATATTCATGTGGCTGCTGGTCCTTGCCATTCTGAGTCCGCTGGAAAAAACCAACCTGACATATTATGTAAGAGAGCGCAATATTACCACATGTTTTGATGTATTGAAGAAGGACATGCTCCCTGGTGTTGCTCACTGGGCGGGATTCCTGTTCGGCATGTTCATCATCCTCTTCCTCTGTCCGTTCATCGTAACGGTGTACTGCTACATTAACATCATCCGTGTCCTGGTCAGAAAGTCCAACAGTCATCAGAAAGGCCGTGCTGTGCGCCTGGCGTGCATTGTCCTATTTGTGTTCATCTTTTGTTTTGCTCCCAATAACATATTACTATTGGCCCACACAATCACAAGGCTGTACTTTGACAAATCTCTCTATATCTACTACAAACTCTCACTGTCTCTTAGCTGCATTAACAGTTGCATAGATCCATTCATTTATTATTTTGCATCTAAAGAGTTTCGTCGGAAGCTAAGGCAAATTCTGCGGTTGCAGACGCTCAGCACTGGTGAGACTCAAATGATTGAGGGTCACAGAGAAAGCTTTTTCTCTGGACGTTCAACGTACAATCCAAATGAAGACTGTGAGAATTTTTAACTTTTTTTTTGTAGCATTACTTTTGGTCTCTGCTTGTGTTGGAGGAGAGAAGAATATGTGGAAAATGTCATACGAATCAGAAAATGTCATGATTCAAACTCGCACTGTTGCTTTATGTGTCAGAGCACAAGGGCTAACCGCTAGGCCACGGCTCTGTCAAAACATTTAGGTTTTAGAAGAATCTATTTAATTCAAATGGATTCAAAAAGGACCACTTCCCATATTTAGTTTTCTTGTTTCTTTTCTTTTCTTTTTTTCTTTTTTTGAGAGTTTCTATTTTGTTCTGTGTTAATTTCCTGACTGAGCAGCTGAGAAAAAGCATGCTGCTCACATTGGTTTCAGGTCGCGTGATATTGTGTTTTTTATTTGGTATCAGACATCCAAGATCCTCTTACTGAAAAGTTCACATATTCTTCATACATTGCTGTGTGATTAGACTTCTGTATCAACTTTAGTACTTTCAAATACTTATTGTGGCAGCTATTTTTGATCTATGAGTATTTTTTTGACTGAAAATGTGGTTGTTTTTTGTTGTTTCTTTTTCATGATTGAGCCAAGGTGGTTCAATATTTATTTCACTTACGCTGTTTATAATGTGCATGCATTTTTACATTCAGTTGCTTAGTTACCCGTTTCTTATTTGTATTGCTAACATAATTAAACTGTTTTTTTTCTATTGTATCAAAGAATACAATGTCATATGAGGGCATTTATTATGTCAAGTTAAATTTAATAAATACCCTTGAGCAAATAATTTTGCATTTAGATTAAAGACATACGGGCTATTCAGTAAGGTCAGTACAATCACCTAATATCTATATTCAGCTACTTGCTGACAATAGGCATTTCACAGCAAGGCAACAAGTTCAGAGCCACAAACATGTCACAGCAAGGTCAAGATTTTTTTTCAGTTCCTTCGAAACTGAGAACTATTGCATGTCGAGCGATGTACATACATGTATGGAACAAATGTAACTTTTAAAATGTAAAACTAATTAGTGCAAGACTTTGGTGGAAAAAAAACAGCCTCTGGGAAATCAGTACTGAAATGTCATTGATATAGTAGCCTCATTCGATGTGATTTATACAGCAACTGAATGCTACGGCAACTGCCCAAGGCAATGCACAAAAAAGGAAATAAAGCAAGTTGCAAATACCACTTCAAAGTGTGCTATGACAGGTATTATGGTTCAAGAGAGAAAGAGAGAGCATAGTCTACAGGAGATGCATTTATCAATTTATAGTAGGCATAAATCAAACTAAAGTTACACATGGAGAAGTATAGGGCAGAGTGGAGTAAGTTTTTGCTTAGGTTGTCTTTTAAACAATGAGATACAAGATAAAAATAATACAGTGCACAGCATAAATGAGTACACCCCCTCTGAAACTTCTGAAAGTCAACAATTACTCAATTACTTAGAAGACATGTTAGGGTTCTTTAGAGATATAATGTTCCAGCAAGTCTACTTAATCAATTTATCAAAAAAAGCATGTCAAGATTATTCAGGAAAATAAGACTTTCTTATCAAGGTGATAAAATGTTGTGTAGCAAAAATGAGTAGACCCTCCTACAAGTTACTACAAAAAATGAAATAAACTGGTGTAAATTTAAGGCAATGTTTGATCAACAGGTAAGAATGTTGAACCAAAACATTTTAAGAGAAGTAATTTCTTGACAATTAAAAGTGTTATACAGCCCACTGAATCATTCTCAGACTTAATGCTGACAACAGTGGAAGCACTTGGGAGAGAACTGTCAGGAGACTTATTTCTTAGCACAAAAGAGGACAGTGCTACAAGAGGATTGCCAAATCATTGTTTTAAGTGTGAAAATATAGCAAAAGTAACACAGAAATTCAAACACAATGGACTTGTGACAAGGCCCCTGAAAGAGGCCTTCATTTTAAGCTTTCATTTAGTGATGAGGGATTTTTTTTTTTTTTTTTTGCTAGACAAAGAGCAGGAGAAATACCAAGCGAGTGTCTCAGAGCCAGCAAAAGCTATGATCTCACAGAATAAGATGCAGCCTGCAGAAATGACATGCACGGTTGTTGTTCTCACTGGAACTACCTACTGTCAAAGCACAATAAAGTCATTAACCATTTCCAAAGCCCATATTTACAAAATATAGATTCTGGGAATCAATACTGTGGTCTCATGTGACCAAATCAATCATTTTGGATCAAACAGCATCCAAAATGTTACGGTGTTGTTAGAGGAGGAGTACAGTGAGAAGTGCCTGGTTCCCACAGTAAAGTTCAGTGGTAGTAAAGCTCTTATATAGGGATGTATGAGTGCTGAAGGTGTGAGGGAGATGTGCTTTATCAATGCTGTCATGAATTCCCACACCACTGTGTAATTTAATACACAAACTTGAAACAGAAGATGTTACTCTTTCCTCATTCCCTGCATTGTTGGGCATTTTTACAACATGACAATGAGGATATGTATCTCCCAAGGTGAAAAACCTTCTGTGGACACTCTTGAGCACCTGTGGGGGATTCTGTAGAGACGAGTTGAGTGACACTCCCCATTAAAGATCGGGGCATTTAAGGAGCTCATCATCCAGGAGTTAAACAGGATAGATGTGACAGTTTGTCATGAACTTGTACACTCCGTACCAGAGCAGTATATTCAAAATTATGGAGGGCATAATAGGTACTAGAATATTATACATTTGTTGAATTAAATCTAGGGTGTACTCATTTCTGCAATCCTTAATTTAAACAAAATTGGCTAATTTACTTATTTTATGGCTATTAATGACATATATATTCCTCAGTTTTTATTATGTATATGTTTAATAGATTTTAGTTTTACCATCTTTCCATGAATTGCATTAGTGATCATAAAGAAAATACATCTTTTGTATTTGTTCAGAGGGAGTGTACTCATTTATGCTGTGCGCTGTATGTATATATGTGTGTGTGTGTGTGTATGCATCTATATCATAGAGCCATAGATATATGACTTAGAAATATGAAAAAGATTGGTACAATGATAGGGGTAAGCTGTCATATCAACGATTATGTCAGGAGAAGTCATTGGGGAATATTTTTGTGTAATTTGAATTCTAAATAAAATACATAAATGTGTTATTTTTACAATAATGCATTGTCCCATCTAAATATCTCTTAATCTGTTGCACATGATTAAGATTTTCTTTTAAAGATTTCCATAAAGCAGCAATGAGAAGGTTTATTATTCAGTATTTCAATGCAGTTGAAACCATTTTCTTAGATTAATGCATTCAATTCTTATAATTTGTCAATTCTTATAAATTGCGTTTGGAGGCTTATCTAGCGGAGTAATCTTAAGACAAGTAGCCTAATTTACATGGTTTCATACATTTATCAACATACTTAAACTTTTAGATCTGGACAAATGTGTATGCAAATGTGACTTTGAAATAATTTATTTTACATACCATGTACATTATTTAGCCCACTATTTTAGTTTTTTAGATTAAACGGCAACACCCACTGTACTCCACTCTCCCTCCACATCTCTACAATATAAAGCCTCCTCTTACCATGCTAAAAAGCTTCATGAAACTAGTGTAAATTCGAATCGAATGAGACGCGTACTTACGCACACCTGTGACTGCGCGTCAGAACGAGCCAAGTTGCTTCGTTTGAAGAACTTGATCACTTTTCATAATAATAATAATTATTACTAATGTATGTAACTTTTGGTATAACATTTTATATAACAGTGGCATATTTTGGCATGATAATGCTGCAACTGGTTTGAAAGCAATATGTTCTAAACTCTCTTTAGATGGTAACCCGAGTCGAGTCCAGAGTTACGTTCTTACGTCGGCTTACTGCGCATGTGCGTGGTAGACTCCGCCTCTTCAGGATCTTGGTCAGTGAGTGTGCTGCTGTTTCGGGAAGCGCAAAGCGTTGAGTGCAACAGTCCTTTCCAGGTAAAAGCCTTAAAAAAATAATACAGATAAATTAATATTTGCTTCTTTTTTTATGTAATGTTATGTGTAAATGTCTAGTCCTGACCGTATTACTGTCAGAAGTGAAACAAATGAATAGCGCTCATTAGTCTTGCATGAATTCACTGCTGTATATCTTCTTCTAGAGTTTAGACTAACTAAATCCTCTTTTAATGCAGCCACAACTATGCATGCGTCCTTTTCTGTTGAATTTCAGAAAAACAACAATGATAAGGAAATGATGATCTGGCTAAACTGTGGTCAAGCTCACCTTTAACCAATATTAAGGTTGCTGTCCCATAGAACATAGACTTTAGCTGGTTCAGCAGCACATGCAATTGTGAAGTTGCTTTATAAGCCTTGTTGGTCAACTCCATGTCCAGTTACTGCACTTGCTGGAAGTTTGATGATTTTGACATGCTTCTAGTGTTTCTCTTTATTACCAGGATAGACCTCTGGAAGTGACAGAACGAAGTGGGATAACATGCTGTTAAATCCAGTAATATCCAAGCTGAGTGGAAAGCTTGTTGTCTTGGCAAGTGCATCTCCACGACGGCTGGAGATTTTATCAAATGCTGTAAGTTTTTTTTTTTTTTTGTGTGTGTGTATATGTATATGGGGGGGTGAGGGGGACCTAATCTTTTAGGTCTTTTTCAGAGGCAATGAACTTAAAATGATCAGTCCTTTATCTTTTCTTCTGCATCGATGAGGCAGGGTTTACGATTCGAGGTTGTTCCCTCCTGGTTTAAAGAAACATTGGACAAATCCTTGTTTAAAAGCCCACATGAATATGCAGTGGAGACCGCTAAACAGAAGGCTTTGGAAGTGGCTCAACGAATGCCATTTGTAAGTTGTATAAGAAAAAGCAGCTGTTCTCTCTTACTTTGTTTCTGTCAATTTACAATGTCCCCTTTATTCTGTATGGTTTTATATGTGCTGTGCTCTCTAACTTTGTTACTGTCAATTTACAATGTCCCCTTTATTCTGTATGGCTTCATACGTGCTGGGTTCAGAAACACTTGAAAACTCCAGATATTGTAATCGGAGCAGACACTGTTGTGGTAAGTAGCTGTATGCTGTGATAAATTCTACATGGGATATTCTGTGATAAAAAGTGCCTTCCTAAATTGGTCTCTTTTCATTCTCAGACAGTTGATGGCTTGATCTTGGAGAAACCTACAGATAAACAAGATGCTTACCGTATGCTTTCCAGGTGCATATTCTTTTCTTTTTTTGTCACGGGTGAGAATTTGTGGCATTTCTTGCACATTTTATTTCAGGAGCTAAAATATATTGAAATGAATGTATTTCAGGTTGAGTGGTAAGGAACATAGCGTCTTCACAGGTGTCGCTATTGTGATCTGCCATGACACGAGTGGTATGTGAATGTTTAATGTTTTAGTTTTAGAATTAAAGTCTTGTATTTGTGAGATGGCGAGATCATTTTAAAGAGGGGTTTGTTCATCTTTGCCGGTACAGATGCAGACTACAAAGTGGTTGATTTTTATGAAGAGACAAAAGTTAAGTTTGCAGAGTTATCCGAGGAGATGCTCTGGGAATACATCAATAGTGGAGAGCCCATGTGAGTTTATAGATTTTGACATGCTTAATGCATTGAAGCTTGGTGATCACATTTTCTGAGCATGTTCAGTGAATTTTAACTTGTTGAACCTGTGGAATTTGGACCTTGGTGGAGTCATTTTTGTGTTTGCTTTGACGTGCTAAAAATGCGTATTTTTAAGTACATTAGTCCATTTTTGTCAATTTTGAGTAAACAAGTTTATTTGCATTTCACCTGCCATGCAGAATTTGGTGAATGATGAGAGTGATGGATTTATCTGTGCTTGACAGGGACAAGGCTGGTGGTTACGGGATCCAGGCATTGGGTGGCATGTTAGTGGAGTATGTGCGAGGAGATTTCCTTAACGTTGTAGGCTTCCCTCTTAACCATTTCTGCAAGCAGCTGGGGTTGATTTTCAACAGCCCACCTGAAAGTCCTGCACTCAAAATCAAACGGGATTCGGATGAGGCTTGGACTCTGGTTAACAGCCTGTCTGAAGGCGGCACAAATGTGGAGGTTAAGCTATTGGAAAACAGTAAATGTGCTATGCAAGAACAGAATGTGATGGTGCCGGAGTCTGCCACGTGCAGCAGACAGGACGTCCCCCACAGTATTATCAGCTTACTGGATGGGTTCAAAGCTTCAAAGGTAATAGTGATTAGGTTATTTCAATTTAAAGTAATGGTTTTCAAAAAAACAAAAGAATTCTGGCATTATTTACACACACTCATGTCATGCTTAAAATTGTTATTTTTCTGTTGAAAACAAAAGGAGAATTTTTGAAAAATTGTTCACAGATTTTTTTTTTTCAATGCAACAATAGTGTATGGAAGCTTGTTTCCATCATCAAATAAAAAATAAGTAATATTTTTTATAAATAAAAAATATCTCACAATTCAGACTTTTTTCTCAGAATTGCGAGATATAAACTCACAATTGCATCTTATAATGTCTAAAAAGACTGACATTCTTTAACTTTATAACTTTCAAATGCATGTTATAAAATCAGAATTGCGAGATGTAAAGTCAGAATTCTCCGAAAAAAAAAAAAAAGTCAGTTAATTATAAGTTATAAAGTCAGAATTGCCTGATAACTAGGAATTGAGAAAAAGTAAGAATTGTGACTTTATATCACTTAAAGGTGGGATAAGTAGATTTTGAAAAACGCTGTTTGACACTGTTGATATTTGAAATCAACCCAAAACCTCCAAAACTCACCCTCCAATCCTAACCGCTGTGCTCTGAGTCGGTCTCGAACCCCAGCCTGACGCTGCTGATGCTAAACACCGCATTCTCTAGTGGTCATCAGTGCGCAGTGTTTCAGTGATGTTTCACTAAACTTTCATTAATAAGCCTTTATCTGACCGAGTTCTGCTGTGCTCTAAATCACTCACAAATCTTATGATAATTCGATAATCTCCATTCAGTTTCACACAATATTAATTGTTTTCATGCCTTTTGCACAACATTGGACCATTTCATGCTTTTCATCTTCAGAAAGATCTTTCTTCCTCCTCATATTGCATGAGAACTGTGACTTGCTTAATAATGTGGAACAACCTCTAAGTATAGTTTCCATAGACCTGGCAAATTATTTTGTCTGAGATTGATACCAGTTATCTAAAAAGACATGGATAAATAAACAAACAAACATTTTCTTAGAACAACTAAAATCTGAATGTTTATTGTACAGAAATCTTACTGATATGTCACTTGAATAATAATTTGGAACGCGGTGTATAGATGTATTAGAAGTGTTAGATTGACCTCAAATTTTTGGTGACGCAATATATATTATGGTTACATGATAATGAATGTCACCAACATTTTGGCGACTATGCTGTCATCTGCAGTTCCTACACAGAGCAGTCATCGACAAGTGAAAAAAGGCATTAGCATTTTCGTGACAACTACAGACAGTTTAGAAGAGCAAGTCCAAATGCTCTCAATTTCAAAGCCACTATCCACTGTTCCGGTGCAAATATAAATGTCACAGTGCAAAAGGGTGCACACTGCACACTAACAGCTAGTGTTAAGGCCGTTTCACAAGGGACACAGCAGTTGAGAGTCTAGAGTCTAGAGTTCACAATGCGTTTTTTGCATTCCACTGCACAGTTTTTCAATTGTATTTTCTATGTAAACAGAAATGTTTGACCGTTGTGCTCGCATCTTTTGCAGCAATGCTGCGTCATAATCATGTGGCGCTTAAGTTAAAATAAGTTTTCTAACTTTTAAAAAACACGTCTCTAGAAAAATAGTTTTAGCAGCAGATATGGCCTGTTGAAGCATCTGAGCCTTTGTTCATATGGACATCTGACTGCTAAGTAGGGTTTGAGTTTTCAGAGAAAAGGTCAGGGAAAAATCTGTAAATGGAAAATTTCCATAGTGCCTTTTGTACATTTGCAGTTTATTTTGTTTTGTTGTTTTTTTACTTGTTACTTTACACTTTTTTTTTTAAATATTCACCATTTATTCAAGTTTTTTTTTATTGGTATTATTCAGTGATTATATTATTCAATGGCATAAAATGTTTTTAAAATCACGAGAATCAGTAAATAATGACACAATTTTCATTTTTGGGTGAAGTATCCCTTTGAGATGTTATATTTATTAATAGTCCATTCATTAATACATGTAGCATTAAAAATACAAATGAAAGTATTGTCATATAGTTTGCATGATTTATCAATGTTTAGTAATTGTTCTACAATACATTTTGTTTATCAGACTCTATTCACAGCATCCAAACTGAAGGTGTTTGATGTATTGAACAGCTCTGAAAATCTGACATTAGAAGAAGTAGCTGGCCAAATCAACGCCTCTGTTTTAGGCACCGAGAGGCTTCTGGAAGCTGCTGTCTCTTTAGGGCTCCTAGAAAGGGTCAAACAGCGAGATACAAGTGGTAAGATTTACATACTGACATTTACTCTTACAGATGATGTTGCTGTCGTAGAAATCACATGTGAGTTTTGAAACCCATCAAAAATCATTGTCCATTTATAACCTACAAGTACTTTCTCTGTTCATTGAATCAAGGCACTTGCATGCATGGATGCATTTCCTCCTACTGTATGATGCATGTTCTCTTCATTGTTATGTCCGGAGGTGGACTGTGAATGTAACTTTGTTTATTGTGTTGCAGTGTACAGAAATACAGAACAGGCCAATCGCTTCCTGGTATCGGACAGCCCGGTGTCTCTGCATGGCTACATTCTCCACTGCAATGATATGGTGTGGCCTCTCTTCAGTCATCTAGAGAACGCTGTCTTGGAGGGCACCAGCCAGCACGAGCGCGCTTTTGGGAAGAAGAATGAGGATGTGTTTCAGGTAGACACATGCTTTCTGCTTACATGCACTTTTAAAAGCCATTGGCATTCTAGTACTAAGTAGAACTGTTTTGTTGTTTTCTAGGACGCCTACTACAGTAAAGATGAAGTTAAGATACGATTCATGGATGCAATGCACAGTATCGCAAGAGTGACTGGAAACGACGTTGCAACAGCGTTTGATCTTTCTCCCTATAAAACAGCCTGTGACATTGGAGGTATATGATCTTCTCTCAAAAATTAGAAACTATTAATTGGTTAATTTTTAAATAAATGATATACTGATTAATCGAATACATCCCTAATATGACGTCAATTCAAAGTGAAGTAAATTTCAAAATGTTTTAAGAAAATAACATAATAAAATAATAAAATATTCAGTATTCTCCACACATAAAAAACAGTGATGATTACAAAAACGGATAAAACATTGCGCTGCACACTTCCCATTGAGACGTGAGCGAATGACCACGAGAGCGCAAAGATAAGATGTGCAGAAACCACCGTCCCCCTGCTGTCTTGCATAATTTGAGATTTCACAAAAGCAGAAGAGCCTGCATATTTTATTCTAAAAGAGCATGTTCTCAAAAGCTGCTTATCCGAAAAGGAGATGCATGTTTGTTATGCAAATTAAATGTGCTTCTGATTTCCAGTTTTCTTAAGGGCTTTTTATGCCAAGGACATCTGTATTTATTGTATTCTGTTTATTTTCTTTACCCGCGTTGACCTAAATCAGCCTCACCAGATCAGCATATTAAAATGATTTCTGAAGGATCATGTGACACTGAAGACTGGAGTAATAGACCTTATTCAGAGCAGCACTATGACAGGTATGAAAACGAGGGATAGACTTCCCGTGTTTTCAGTGGCATGAAAAAACTGTACAATCTCCTAGATCACTTATAATTTTTCACAGCTAATGTGTTTCGTCAGCAGAACAATCCAAAAACACATTAAATAATAGTACAACATTAAAACGTAAAAAAGATGGCGCTGATGTGAATAAGGTCTATGGCTGCTAAAAATTACATTTTAAAATATATTAAAATAGAAAAGTTATTTTAAATTGTAATAATATTTCATATTACTGTTTTTACTGTATTTTTGATCAAATCTACAACCTTGATGAACATAAGATACTTCTTTCTAAAACAATTTAGAAAATCTTACAGATTTTTACAGATTTATGAAATGTATATATATTTTATCATGGTATGATGCATGTTAAGAAAAGCGTTCTTGCACAGGTTGCACTGGTGCCATGGCATACGAGTTTACAAAAGCCCACCCCGGATTGTCAGTTATTGTATTTGACTTGCCACAAGTCATTGAGATGAGACGTCACTTTAAACCTAAAGAAGATGATGACAGAGTGTCATTTGTTGCGGGTCAGTGAATTCTTTTCATAATGAAAAATTTTAAAATGTAGTCATTTAATATGTAAGAAATACTGTGCAATGTGCAAAAGACCTTATTAAATTCGCACTTGCACTTTTTCTCTCTCTCTCTTTTTTTTTTCTTCTCCAAAATAGGAGATTTCTTTAAAGATGACCTGCCTAAAGCAGACCTGTATATTCTTGCGCGAATCCTCCATGACTGGTCGGATAAGAAACTGCACGTATTGTTGAGTAAACTGTCCAAAATGTGCACACCAGGTAAGTGCTTTAAAATGTGACAATGTGAATGCCTGATTCTGAAGTATCAAACTTTTTGATGCCAAAGATCTTCTAATATGGGGTGAGAAACTCTGGCTTCCACTGTTTATCTGCACAGCTTAGCTCCAACCCTAATAAAACACACCTGAACTAGCTAATCAAAGACATCAGGATTACTAGAAAGATACAGGCTGGTGAGCGGATCTTGAGGGCCAGAGTTTCCCATCCCAGCTCTAAAATAATGATCCTTTTGCAAATCGCCCTCTAGCACCCCCTTGCGGCCCCCAGTTTGTAAACCCTTGGCCGAATTGATTCCTACAGCATGAATTCTATTGGAATAAACTTCACATTACCTTGAATGTATTTTGAATTGTGAAGATCCCAAGGTGAAAACATTTTTTATTCAACATCAAGTGTTTTAGGTTTCATTTAGATCTATTTGCTAACATGAAATAAAAGTTAGTCTGTCTTAATTCATGACTTTTTATGTCACAGCAGCCAGTCTTCTCAATATCTTAAATTAAAGTGAATCTATTATGCTTTCTTACATTTTTAACTTGAAATGTTGCTTATTGAGCATGAAAAAGATCTGCAAAGTTTGTTGAGTTTTCTCATATCACAGTATTCCTCATTTAAACAATGGCGGATGAAGTACGCAAATCAAGTTCTTGCGTAAAAGTACCCTAAAAAATACTACTTCAGTAAAAGTATTAAGTACTCCTTCTTAATTTTAATTGAGTAAAAGTGCAAAAGTACTTGATTTTTTTTAAAAAGTACTTAAGTATTATAAGTAAAAAGTATTGATTGATAATTGCTTATTTATTTTGCAATTTTATATACTCCATCATACTGGTCAAAATGTGTGAGGGGTATAATGTATTAGACACACAGATAAAACTTAAATAGGTTACAGCCCAGTCTGACATCATTTTGAATTATGAATTTAAGTAGGCCTAAGTAGCACCTTAAGTAGCACTAGTCAATAAGGAAGATTATGCAGATACTTAATTGATCTGCAAGTAAGAAAAAGTTTTATTTTATTACCAAAACTTGTCATACACTGATAACTACTACTGACAATTACTGATAATTCAAGTGTGCAAACAAGTGAAAATAAAGAGGAAAAACAAAATGAGGCACCACATAGGGAAAAATACAGTATGTTTAAGGTGCCCTAGAATTAAAAATTGAATTTACCTCGGCATACTTGAATAACAGGAGTTCAGTACATGGAAATGACATACAGTGAGTCTCAAACTCCATTGTTTCCTCCTTATTATATAAATCTTATTTGTTTAAAAGACCTCAGAAGAACAGGCGAATCTCAACATAATAGCGACTGTTACGTAACAGTCGGGGTGTACGTCCCCAATATTTGCATATGCCAACCAATGTTCCCAACATTATGAAAGGCATTAGACAAGGGCAGCCAGTAACGTCTGGAGCTGCACAGGTGAATCAACAGACTAGGTAAGCAAGCAAGGACAACAGCGAAAAATGGCAGATGGAGCGATAAAAACTGACATGATCCATGATAAAATGATATTTTTAGTGATATTTGGGAATTGTCTTTCTAAATGTTTCGTTAGCATGTTGCTAATGTACTGTTAAATGTGGTTAAAGTTACCATCGTTTCTTACTGTATTCACAGAGACAAGAGCCGTCGCTATTTTCATTTTTAAACACTTGCAGTCTGTATAATTCATAAACACAACTTCATTCTTTATAAATCTCTCCAACAGTGTGAAATGTTAGCTTTAGCCATGGAGCACAGCCTCAAACTCGTTCAGAATCAAATATAAACACCAAAATAAATACTATACTCACATGACCTGGCATGCAGCACACATGACGAACATCTTGTAAAGATCCATTTGAGGGTTATATTAGCTGTGTGAACTTTGTAAATGCGCTGTATTATAGAGTCGTGAGCTCGATGGGCAGGGAGCACAAGATTTAAAGAGCCAGCAGCTCCTGAATCGGTGCATAGTTAATGATGCCCCATAATAGGCAGTTAAAAAAATTAATTTAAAAAAATCTATGGGGTATTTTGAGCTGAAACTTCACAGACACATTCAAGGGACACCTTAGACTTATATTACATCTTGTAAAAAAAGATCAATGGCACCTTTAACATTTTAAGAAGAACACTATGCAAACATGCTAGTTTTACATGATTTGAAACTATTACATACATTTTTACAGCAGCAGGGAAGATGCATGGGCATTAATTTGCGTTATTTTAACATTATGTTTAGTTTTTACCTAAAACTTACCCTGTTCAGATGGTAATACACAAATATGGACATGTCCACATACAATGGGCTTAAACAGCTTGCCCTTTTACAGCAGATTTAGTTCACAAACAACTGACATGACGTAAATATGATTTCTGTTTACAGTGTAGTGAATCATAAAATTTGGCATTAGTAGCTAACTTTTTTAGAGATATCAGTCACACGCCCTCAAGCTCAGAGGATCAGAGGAGTAAAAGTTTCCCAAAATTAAAATACTCTTATAAAGTACATATACTTGAAAAACTTGCTTAAGTACAGTAACAAGGTGAAATAATTTGTTACTGTCTACCACTGGATTTAAATAATTCACTCCCAAAGCATACACAAAAAAAATGGGCAAGGCTGAGTTGCCTTATTGAAACTCGTGATTAAAGGGTGTGACATTGACAAAACAGCTTGAAGCAGTTGACTAATGTTGACTGATGGGAACATTAAAGCATGAAAACCCATTCTAGTAGACCCCAAAAACAAAATCAAGACTTCATTACATAATATGGGCTCTTTAAAATGCAGAGACCACTGCAAGTAAGCAATTTGTTGTTTGAAGTGTTTACTTTATGAATGTATTGATAACAAACAGGTTGTGGACTTCTGGTGTCTGAGATCTTCCTGGACGATGAGCGGAAAAGGCCAAGTCGAGCCCTTCTGCAGGCCCTGAGTATGACCGAAGGAAAGCAGAGGAGCACCACAGAATACAGTGACTTACTAGAGAAGCATGGCTTCACTCTCAAACACATCAAACACACAGACAACCTGCTGGATGCCATGCTTTTTGTCAAAGAAGATCCAAATGACAAAAGGACATTACTAGGCTGTTCTCTAGCATCCATTGAGACCGCAGAACTGGAGTGATATAAAGACTACAGCATCTGAATCAGAAACACTACAGTCTAGTTCATTAACTGTATTTTTTTTAAGCTGTGTCTGAATGTTTCTGACCTAAAGCTCAAAATAAGTATTTGTACATGATTATTATTAATTACAGATAAAGTTTTAAACCGGTAATGTTGTAAACTGAAATAAATATGGTTTCAATCTCTATTTTGTTCTTGTCTTTAGGCTGTTTTTATATGGGGTTTGTAGTCCTATCACAAGGGCTATATCTCGTAAGTCAAAAAGACCAATTATACAAAAAAAATTTTCTCTGTTATATATAACATATCTCTATGTTAAACTTCAAATCTCTTTTAAATTAGAATAATATAAGAAATTATAATCAGTTAGAATAATAACTAGTATTATTACATTTATACAACGCTCAACGCTTAGTGTTACTACATGTATATTAACGCTTAGTTCATTAAAGAGATATAAATTAGTTAAAAATTGTCGCATGTCATGAATTGTTCCCTGTAGATTCGGGTGCAAACATCGCGAGAAAGCACGAGAGTTAGCGCTGTGTGTCCTCTGTCTGCAGCATCACCGTCACTTTCCTCGGCTCTACCTCCTGCTACTGCCTGCTCGTTCAGTACATCGTGTTTTCCAATACACTGAGCTTAAGTATTTAACGCTGCCATGGCTGATGCTGCCATTTCTTTTGCTAAAGACTTTTTGGCCGGTGGTGTCGCAGCTGCTATTTCCAAAACCGCAGTCGCACCGATAGAGAGAGTCAAACTGCTGCTGCAGGTGAGAATCATCACTTTGACTTCTCTTAACGCACTTTGACATGTCGTGACTGACGCATGCCAATTCATAATCTGTTTTCTGTCGTATTTTAGAATGACATGAATTATCTTGTGGCTATAACGATGCGAATTGACTTTGTCCTTCAGAGGCCATTTTTGAGTCGTCTGTTCGCAACATCCGCATCCTTCGAGCATCTCAACACTCAAATTGTCATTCTAATACCGAGTGCGACTTGTCTATTCTCCAGTTCTCGAATTTGGATTTTTATTGCTAAATTTTATTAACCCAAGTGTATTTGAAGGACAAACTGTGAATTTCTAGCTGCTGGCTGGTTGGTACATCTTGTCCTCTGCCGCCCTGTCTCATGTTACAGGCCGAGACTTTATGTTTTTCATGTTTTTTGGATTAACATTACTATCCAATAGTTTGAAATCTCACTAATGCTACATGTATGATCAAAAATACATTAAAATGATTTTATATAATATTTTCACATAATTTTGAGAAACATGGTTAAAATCCAAATTTCGACATAATTCTACAAGTTTCTAAAATAACATTTCTATTTTAATATATTTGATATATTATCAATTAACAATATTTATTATTATCAATGTTGAAAACAGTTGTTGCTGCTTAATATCATTTGTGGAAGCTGTCATACAGTGTTATTCAAAAGTATTTTTTAAGAAATGGATACTAAAGATGCATTATATTTATAAAATGTGTCAGTAAAAATTACATTTTTTTATTTTATAATGCTACAAAAATAAAATAAATGCTGTTCTTTTGAACTTTCTATTCATCAAATATTCAAGCAAAATATTAACAAAAATACAAAATAAATTTACAAAAATATTAGGCATAGTTTTCAACATTGATAATAATAAAAAATGTTTCTTAAGCATATTAAAATAATTTTACACTGAAGACTGGCTGCTGAAAATTTAGCGTTGTCATCGCAGGAATAAATTACATTTTAAAATATATATTAAAATAGTTTTACTGTATTTTTGAGCATAAGAGACTCCTTCCAAAAACAGTAAAAATGATTGCTTATTGCTAGACACTATTTATGGGGGTTTCAGTATTTAACTCCATCCATCCCTGTAAAAGCCCCAACCTCAAGCTATAAACATCAAACTAAACCCACACATCAAACGGGATTGGTTGATTCAAATATTGTTCCAACTCACAGGATTTTGTTTCACTTTACAGGTACAACATGCCAGCAAGCAGATCAGTGCAGACAAACAGTACAAAGGTATTGTCGACTGTATTGTGAGGATTCCTAAGGAGCAAGGCTTTGTTTCCTTCTGGCGCGGCAACCTAGCCAACGTCATTCGCTATTTCCCCACACAAGCCCTCAACTTTGCCTTCAAGGACAAGTATAAACAGGTATTCTTGGGTGGCGTTGATAGGCACACGCAGTTCTGGCGATACTTTGCTGGCAACTTGGCCTCTGGTGGAGCTGCAGGAGCCACTTCCCTCTGCTTCGTCTACCCTCTAGATTTTGCTCGTACCCGTTTGGCTGCAGATGTCGGGAAAGCTGGCAGCACCAGAGAGTTCAATGGGCTTGCCGACTGCCTGGTCAGAATCTTTAAGTCAGACGGGTTGCGGGGTCTGTACCAGGGCTTCAACGTCTCTGTCCAGGGCATCATTATTTACAGGGCGGCCTACTTCGGAGTCTATGACACTGCTAAAGGTAATAGGTTTGTGCTTCACACAAACAATTGATTTGAGAATCCATTTTAAATTCCAGTGGAATTTCTGAATTTGAAATTATTTAAATATAGGTCAAAAACAGAATGCTGAATTGCAATTTGAATGTTTGGAAGTTAAATTAAAATTGAAAGTCAAAATTTAAAACTCTGAACAAAAATAACAGTAATTATTACTAGAAAAGCATGTAAACTTTGAATCTTTCCTTGTTTGAATTTGAAACTGTTATTTTAGTATTGTTTATATAATATTGCAGTATTTATTTATAATTTGAATTAGTGTTTTTTTTTTTATATATATTCAGTTTTCATTTTAGTTTGTTTTAACTAATTGTTATGTGCTTTTGTCATTTAGTTTGTTTTTAATAATATTTAGCTTTAAAGGTGCAATATGTAAGAATTTTGCAGTAAAATATCCAAAAACCCCTAGGCCAGTGTTATATATTTTGATAACTTGAGTACTTACAATATCCCAAATGTTTCCAACTATTTGTAAATCATGAAAAAATTGCAGTTTTAACCAAGGCTCAAGTGTGAGGAGTCGCCTGTCAATGGCGTCATACCCGCGTTACCCTTGGTTTCTGGTTTTATTTTGTAGAAACCATTGAAACACCAAAGATGCTTTAATATATTACGTTTTAATAGACAAGGGAACAACTGTTTTGATATATTTATAGACAGAAAACTAATTGTTGTTATATAGCTCAACACATTTAGTCTTATTGTTTAAATCTAATTTTTTTGATTTTTTTGCGAGTACCATGCTTTACCATGCCTCAGAGAAAAATACTATTTTGTCAAGTAGCTAACATAGCATAATCAGATGCAGCTTTATTTTTAGTAACAGCAATACATAATTTTCTCCATCATACATTTTAAAATTAATTGCATGCCATTTATCAACACAAGCCATCCAATATTTAATATGATATTCTAAAAATCGATCTATCTTACTGCAGTGTGAGTGACATAACATAATTTACAACACACTCAAATGTGTCTAATATGACAAACAGAGCTGTGTTACCTCATACTCATGACCGGAAAAGCGGATGTGGCGCCAGCGACTGTGGCATAATAAAAGTTCCACTGCTTGTGAGGCATGTGTTGTGCAGTTACTCCAGCAGCCTTGTTCAGATCCCCACAACACTAGGTCCTGCTCTGCTTGATACTACAGTAACGTTAATTATCGCATCCTTGAACATGATTTCTTCCCGAGTCCTATCCCAATTCTTTTCTACTGTCCGTTGAGGTGAAAGACAACATGTTCCAAGGTTCCGGGCTCAAACTTGGTGTCATCAAGCTACGCCTTTGTTTTGAATAGGCCTCTAGCGACCTCTAGCGGACAGAAAATATTACATATTGCACCTTTAATTTATTTAATTTCAGTTTTAGTAATTTTAGTACTTCAACTTATTTTATTTCAGTTGCCAGTGTTTCATCAGATATTTATATTTTATTTCATTTAAGCTTTATTTTAATTAATGAAAGCATTGATTTGTAATCGTTTTAGTTAACAATAACGACACTGGTTTGAAAGTTTAGAAAAAGTTTTTAAAGTTTGAAGATTTATAGGTCTTACAGAGAGAGATACTTTTTTTCCTTTATATATTTCATCCTATTTAAAAATGAACTTTTGTGGACAAGGGTGGAAGAACCTTTAAAGGAGTAGTTCACTGAAAAGTGAAAAGTATTCCATAATTTACTTACCCTCAAGCCATTCTAGGTGTATATAACTTTCTTTGTTAAGCTGAACACAATTTGAGTAATATTGATATAAATATTAAGAACTTTATTAACTATAATCACTGGCTTTCGGCAATAGCCGTATGCGCGTTCACGACAGAATTCCGGCAGAAGGGTGACCTCTGACCTGACATATGATGTAGGACGTATGATGTAGACATAGCGTAAGCTAAGATGAGAATAGACATCTCTCGTGAAAACCGCAAAAATCCATCGCTTTGATTCAGAAGGCATTTATTAACCCACTGGAGTAGTATGGATTACTTTTATGATGGATTGATATGCTTTTTGGAGTTTCAAAAACTTGAGTGCCATTCAATCACATTACAAACCTGGGAAGAGTCAGGATATTATTTAATATAACTCAAATTGTATTCGGATGAAAGAACACCTAGAATGGCTTGAGTGTGAGCAAATTATGGGATCATTTTTGGGTGAACTATTCCTTTAATGCAAGTCATTTCACTTGGTGGCCATCTTTGAAATGCCTCTCTGGCAGCTATTTCAGGTATGCAAGTACAGCTTCTGTCTCTTTGAATGGGGAAACATCAAATTCTCCAAAGCTGTTCAAAAAGCTTACAATTACATTTTATTTTTAAAAATTACCAATGAAATCTGACAACAAACTGTCTATTTTGTCTCTAAATGCTCAAATCATGACAAAAAAATTTATTTTTCAGGCTGGACCTGCATGTGCTGTCATAAGCATGTTTCAGAACACTGACTGTTTCTATAGCAACCAGAGATTTTAAAGACAGCCGCCGTGACCCAATGACTTTACCAATAGAGTGGCACTGGTTCCAGAAGTATTATTTTCCATTAATGTTTCCCATAGGGATTTTAAATTCAATCAGCTACGAGGTGATTCACAACACTACAGAGTTTAATTTTAAGTAAAAAAAAAAAATTTTGAAAATCGGACAAAAAGACAAAGGTATAAGACTGTGTATTTAACGCTTTAGTGAGGGAAAGAACTACAATCCCATGAAGCACTGCGAACAGCATAATTAAATAATTAAGTTTATATATATATATATATATATATATATATATATATATATATATATATATATACGAACATTTAAGTATTTAGTGACTCGATTATGTAATTTGCAGTGCTTCATGGAAGTGGGCAGAGTTAAAGAGCTGTACAGCATCATGGGTAATGTAGTTTTTCACCAGGAATTCTATTAAACACGATTATTTTGAATATAAGCTGAAATAATGTGGACTGATGGCTTCAGCAGAAGCAAATACCATGGATTAACAACCTCGTAGCTCACAGTTGGTCTGTCTTTAAATGTTTATTAATTATTGTTCAAAATCAATTCCCCTATGGAGAAAATGGAGTTTAGAACGTGACTGTTGCACTCTATTGGCAATCGGCTGTTTCATTTAGAAGGCAGGTCTTATTCCGCCATATTGCACATTATTGTATAGTATATCTAAAGTCTTAGATTACAATTCAGTAAATGACTCTCCCTGTCATTGCAGTTTTACTTGTGATATGGCCGGTTCAATTCAAATTCACACAGCTAGTTCTTGAATTCTGAATTAAATGAGATCCATGCATTGTTTCTTATGTGGTGATGTACAGGCATGCTGGCCGACCCTAAGAACACCCACATTGTGGTCAGCTGGATGATTGCACAATCTGTGACGGCAGTGGCTGGCGTGGTCTCCTATCCCTTTGACACTGTTCGGCGTCGCATGATGATGCAGTCTGGGCGCAAAGGAGGTATAAAGCACACATGCTCAATATTCGCTCATTTGAATAACTCCCTGCTCTCCATCAAGTATGCATTTATTTCAACTCAGGCCTTTGTCTTTTGTTTTCCCAGCGGATATTATGTACACTGGAACCATTGACTGCTGGAGAAAGATCGCTCGTGATGAAGGCGGCAAAGCGTTCTTCAAAGGGGCTCTGTCCAATGTGCTCAGAGGAATGGGGGGCGCTTTTGTGCTCGTGCTTTATGATGAGTTCAAGAAGTATGTTTAAACATTATATGCTAAAAGAAAGTAGAAACTTTAACCAAACCCTCTCCAATCCACACAGATGTGGTCTTGGTTAAATTGTGTTAGATACCAAAAGCAATTTATGTTTTTCATTAATTTTGTTGGTTGCTATGTTTTTATGTTTAGAAAATGCTCTTTCTTTAAATGATAAATAATCCATATTTTGGCAAAAGAAAGCATCTGTATGTGTGATTTAAGTGTGCAGCCAGAGAAATATTACAGATAAAATTATAAAAATTATGCATTTGAAATATTAGTGAAAGGTGTTGCATATGTATATTCAAAACTATATAAAAAAAGATATGAATGTATTGATTTTGTCTATAATATTCCTACATAAATCTGAGCCATTATTTGTATCCATTAATATATTGTCTATACCGTGCAATACCATAATACCACCTCAAGATGGCGTGATACGACAGCATTTTGTCCTGCATTCATACACTACCATGTTCTTGTAGTTTTTCAGTTCTCCTAGCCAAGGTCTCTGGTAACAAGGGTATACAATATCACTCTCAAAACACAATGTGGAGTTCAAACACACAGAATACTGTTCCACAGTTTAAACGTTTTCTCAAGTTGGACTTGAAAAACCAACTGAGAGCTAGTGTCCGATATAATCATAGACGTATTAAATATGACGCTTTAATTCACAACAGATTTGCCCTCTATGTGTCTCAGCAATGAAAGGGAGCCCAGTAAAGTGTTCCAGCAGAGAATGTGTGGAGCCAGAGACATGGCATTCACAGTCAGACCTTATGTGACACGAAAAGTGTATTTCCATGATTTCTCTTTTTGGAAGTCCGCTTAAGTATTTTCCATCTTGGATAATGAGGGGAGTCATATTTTCATGGTCATTTTCTTGTCAGTCTCAGTGTTTGGTTGCGTCAGGCTGATCTTGATGAAGTAGATCCCTCTTTTAGAAGTATAAATGTGAGGGCAAGTAAGGAAGGGCATTTTGAGTTCAGTAATGACACTGAAACGTAACACTCATTTTTAGCATGTAGAGCTATTGTACTTTTATTCCACGCTATATGGAGAGAAAGGCTGTTGCCTACCTACACAGATTACTTGCGGTAATGTCCGAACACCAATGCTTGTAAATTCAATAAAAGTGGATACCCTATGTGCTTTCGCGTTTTCTCATTTTTTCATCATTTGGGGTTCGTGGCAATTTAAAGTTTATGAGCTTTTTTTTTATTATACCATATGGCAACATACTCTTTGTGTTCATTTCCTTGCCACTGTCTCTTTAAGAGAACATGCTCGTTTTTGTTTTTTCGTTGGTAAGAGAAGACCTTAGTTTAGCCAATGATGTGCTTTGGTTAAGTCACATGACATGCATTTTCTGTGGCGCGATTTCTGTCTCTTCAGTAGTTGCTGAAAGCCATCGAAAGCAAAACTAAAACAACAAACAAGGACCCGCCCATGTCACGTTCACAAATGTCACAAAACATAATCTCAGGTAAGTTATGATGAGATATTCACCACTCAAAAAAGTTTTTATGAAAATATTTTTTGGTAAATCGATAAAATATGGCAACACTGCGCAATAATGGAATGACATTATTATAATAGGTTAACGTAGATAGCTAGCAAAGGCCAGCTGAAGTCTGTTAAGCTTTAAAGGTACAATTTGTGATATTTTTTTCCGCTAGAGGTCGCTAGAAGCCTGTTCAAAACAAAGGCGTAGTTTGATGACGCCAAGTTTTAGAGCGGAAACTTGGGACATGTGGTCTCCATCTCAACGGACGGTGCAAAAGAATAGGGATTGGAGTCTGGAAGAACTCGTGTTCGTGGATGCGATTATTAACGTTACTGTAGTATGAAGCAGAGCAGGACCGAGGGTTGCGGGAGCTGAACGAGGAGCTGAAGCGATTGATCAACACACGCCTCACGAGCAGCGGGGCTTTTATTATGACACAGTCGCCGGCGCCGCTTCCGCTTTTCCGGTCATGAGTTTACGGGAGCTGTCCTTGTCGACAGAACCAGCGGCAGATGGTAAACAGTAATTATGTTCCATAAATAAGTAACACAATCCACCATAAAACGTGCAAGAAGTAAATAAGGAACTGCTTGAAGCGAGCTAGTGGTTTGCTGGACGCTAGACACTACTTCCGCATTTGTTCACGGCACTGTTGTCATGTGGTTTCTACGTCAGTAAAGGCGGTAACAAAGGGTAACTGACGTCATTGACAGGCGACTGCACTGCCCCGTGTGTCACTGTTTAGAATGGGAATTTTCTCATGATTTACAAGTAGTTGAAAACATTAGAGATATTGTTAGTAATAAACTGGACAAAATATATAACACTAGCTTAGTGGTTTTTGGATATTTTACTGCAAAAATTTTACATATTGTACCTTTAACAATAACAACATTAATGCTAATGATATAATGTTAATTAGTCGTATGTTAAGGACTGCCGTGGCATTTGTATTATGGATTAAATCAACATCAGAGACCTGCCACCACAGCCAGTACTGGGCCAGACCTACTGGCCTACCATAGTGTCTCAAAAAGGCAGGTGCAAGTGGCTGTAAGTGTAGTGTTAGGGTGAAGTGCACCAAATGTCTCACCTCTGGAAAAAAATGTTTCGTACAGAAAAAAAGGTGAAGTTTCAAGGATTATGGGGCAGAGTCCTGCAACGGGTCGGGTACCCGCATAAAAGTGGCTAAAACGGGTGGATTGTGACATTCCTAAAATTCACGGGCGGGGATGAAAAATATGTGCACTATTTGTATGTCTAAATTACCATTACACATACACAACAACGATATGACATTTGACCCATCACGTCACCACCAGTGCGACTTTTGTTGATGCTTCTCTTACCCTAGTTGGAGCGAGCGTTGCAGGAGTAGCTATAGCTATATATGGATGAAGTAAAAGTAAGGTTGGCGTGTGGAGCATATAAAATTGTTGACAACGAGTCTTTAAAGCGGAGCTCAGTAAGATTTGTGAAGCTCCCCCTACAGTTTTCTTCAGTGAATCACACTGTTGTAAATACTCCAAGCGCAGCTCTGGACTACAACGCTCACCAGCGCAGTAGTTTTGCAGATACAGTACAAGAAATCTCGATGGAGGTGGGTAATTTTCGAAATTGTCTTATAAAGTCATAATTTATACATTGTTTTTGAATTACTGTAAAGCGTTTTGTCACTCTCGTGTGAACGTGAACATGAGGCGAGATTGTGTCGGGTCAGCGCAGCTCAACTTGCAAGTGCTGTTTTTTGGCGTAGACGTGCTAGTGGGGGTTAGTGCACGCCTCAAACACACCACTACAAGTCAATTAACCATCGTAAGGACTTAGAAAACTATTTATGAAGGTAAAAAAAGTTGCTTCGTTCTGCTTTAAAGGCAAAATCGGATGTGTGGAGAAAGTGTGAAGTAATACGAGTTTAGGAAAATAATATCATAAGCGGCTTAAAACATGCCATAAAGTTTGGGCGTTTGGAAGCTGGGCACATCTTCAAATCACACTTTAGCCTGTTTCATTAGCCCATCCATGACGCTGTTGTGATGTTGAGAGAGGTGCGAGATAAAAAAAAAAATCACTGTAATTGGAATGATTTTAGCGTGTGTGATTTATCGCGGGCACGGATCGGGTAACGGGCCAAATATAAACAGGTTTGGGCGGGTGCAGATTTAATTTTGATATTATCACGGATGAAGGGTCGGATCTGTTGTTAAAATTTGCCGGTACGGGCGGGGGCGGGTCTCGAAAAATGGACCCGTGCAGGACTCTATTATGGGGTGTTCATAACCTTCCTCTCATAAGATTGCGTAATGTTGAATTTTCATGAACTGCAAAGTTTTTGGTTTTATGTAAAAGTTTTATGATACATGATGAACAGTATTATATTTGTTTTTAACTGTCTACATTTGCATTTTTAATAATATTCATGAAAAACGTAATGAAATTCAAAGAATATAAAGCATTATTCAGCAAAAGAGAATGGAATAAAAACACAAGATGTTGGAAAATAAATAGGTGTTGTTTATAATTACTGCTAAAGCGTATAATAGCACCAATTGATTCAATACAAACAACATTTCTGAGGAAAAATATTAACTATATACACTTACACTTATTCTAAGTTATTTCCACTATTGTATGTTGTTGCCGTATGGCAACATATCATAAAGTACCTTAAAATAATAATTTACAGCACTTCAAGTTAAGCCATTCTAAGAAAAGAAAAGAGTCAAATATTTTTTTTTTATAGATTTATCATAATGCTTGCGGTAGAGGGTTAATTATTTATTTATTTTTTACAAATACTTGATTCTTCTAAATTATTCAGTTGTGAAATTAAATGGCAAGTTATTTCATATACTAATTGCCCACGGTCCAATAATAAAGCTGCTCATTTGCATAAAAGTGCGTGATCACATTTCCTCTCTACAACGAAATTCCACGAGGTAAAAAAATGAATTCACATAGTTTTCAAGTTTGTTGAACATTCATCACGCGAATTCGCCTCATTTACCAATATAAAGCGGCCTGGTTTGGAAGTGACTTCTGCACTTTCAGCGTTACTCATATCACACACCGCGGACTCGTGCCCTTTTACTTCATTCAAAATAGTCTAGTGCTGTCGAGTAAAAGATTGTAATGATGACTTAGCCTATTAATATTGCTGTACTATTGTTGCTAGGCCGGTTTTTATTTATTATTTATTATTATTTTGTACGTTGCAACGGACTATTTGTCTTAGCGGAAGCTTAACACAGGTAAGATTATAAAATAATTTAAACTCAAAATAATATTTCATGTTCATGTAGGCCTATTTATTTGATGAGTTGCCCTGTAATAAGCGAGATAATTTACAGTCAGCCTGATATTATCTTGAAATAAATCCCTTCTGGGTGATGCAACATCATCCCTTACATAACACCTACTGACAGCTGCCACACTTGCACAAAAATATATATATTTAGCATGTTAAGCTTTTTGTACATTAGCCTGAAAAGAAAGAAAGAGAGAGAGAGAAAAAAAAAACAATACAGTCACTAACAGAACACCCTCATTGAAACTTCACTTTTGTTTGCAATAAGCATCCATGATAAAGGGTGAAACAGAAAAACGATTGTCTTCCTCAGCTAGATTTCAAAGCTTCTATAATCAAGGCTGATCTACAATCTTAAGCACAGCTGGACACAGTCTCTCTATTATGTCTCTGATTTTGTTTACTCGTATCAACAGACAGACTTTGCAAGTCCTTATAATGAAAGCCATACAAGTCAATCAACAGACAGAGATCAAAGGCCAATGTAATTTACCAAAATAGCCATAATACAAAGCAATCTTCTGTAATGTGAACTGCCTCGTCCGACTCCAAGCATACTGTACATGTCAGATAAATATTAAGTAATTTTCTTCAAATGCAGCCTTGACATGGGTTTGGAATTGCCAGCCTGCAAGTAATTATAATTCTAGTGTTAAGTGCTTTGATATTAAAATGACTGGTTTAAAACCATTAACTTTCTTCAGATAACAGGAAATGTACAATTGTTACCACATGTTGATACTTTGGAAAACTGTGTGTTCATTGACAACATGTGACATGAAATTAAAACATTATCTGCTTTCCTTTATATGAGTTCTCACACATTTTCACTGGAATTTGGTGAAACATCTAAAAACTTGCTCTTTATCTTTTATCATTGCACAATAAACGATTATGTCTGGGCTTTGACATTTATGTTTTGAACTACTAAGCAGACATAAGAAGTCCACTTGATGGCACTGTTGAAATGAAAACAAAACAAAGTAATGGTTGTGAGATGTAAGATGAACTGCTAGAAGAAACATAACAAACTTGAACTTTTTCAACAAATTCTTAACATTAAAAGCATGCAGTTGTATCTCAGTTATTCTTTATATTTGAACTGTTTTGTTTGTTTGTATTTTAAAAAAATAATCCATTCTGAAATTATGTGCAGTTCAGACCTAATTTGACTTAATTTGTGAAAAAAGCAAAGTTTGTGAGATACATTACTTAACCCTTTGTCAGATATCACAGCTAAAGCAGTTATTACAAGCTTCAGTGATTGTGTTCTGTGGTATTAACTGTGGCTATATCGAGGTATCCACTAGATCCAAGGTTTGTTGTGGTCAAAATCCCATGTGCTCTGGCAGCAGCCTCAGTCAGTCAATCCATGAGCAAACACTCATTGAGGTGTGGACTGTGAGAAGGGAAATATTTCATGACAGGGCTTTCATCCAGACCTCTGATGACTCTTTGTTGTTATTTCTGAGTTGTCCCAGCGGACCACTCTTACCTTGCAGTCTGCTGGCTGCATCTCATAAACACACATACATATACACACAGCTCGCTTCAGATGTCTTGCATGCCATGTTCTCTGTCATGTCACGCACCTTTATACTCTTTCATTCCGTTTGAAAAAACAACAACAACAGTAGCAACAATAGCATGTATCTGTAAGGGTGTTGTGTCCTTAATTTTATGTTTATTTAAAAGATAGATCTTTCTTGATAGTAAATGAAGGAATCTTTGTCTTCTAGATTATTAAATCAATGATTTATACAAGGGATTCCTAAACTTTTTTTTAAGCCAAACTTTGAGCTAAAATATTACTTGAAGATTTTAAGTTAATATTTAAATTCACATGTTCACAGTTTAATGTTTTTTTATTATATAATTTTAAAAGTGTTTTATTTAAAATTCTTTAAAATATTTATTCATTTTCATTTTTACATTTTATGATTGAATTATTACTAGTTTTCATCAACTCAGGGTAGTTCCCTGTTGAACCCCCAGGGGTTTGAGCACCCAAGGTCGGGAAAACCCAGATTTTTCTTATACGTCAAAAGTTTGGACATATTTTTATTATTATTTTAAAAATTTAATTATTATTGTACACATGAAAAAAAAATGCAGAACTATACAATGAAATATAAATTAAATACAATATATAAAATATACAATTAAATATAAATTTTGTAAAGAACTACATATTGTAGACTATGCTAAAGAGACAACGCCAGAGCAGAATTATTAATGATTCTGATACACGTGGTGTTTTATTTATTAAAATAAGAAAAAAGAAACATGCACTTACTTTGTTAATAATGCATGAGTCGTCCTGATAATGCTCTAAGATACGGAGAAAGGTCTGACACATTCAGTACCTGTAGTTGGGCCCCAAAGGAACTAGTGGTTAGCGTGGTTAGCTTGCGATAAACATGTTTTTGCTCACCTGCTTTTGTCTTGTACACTGCAAAATGTAAGTGATAACCAAACCTGATAACTCACTAAAAGTAGGTCAGGAAACTGACCAATGCTGTTACATTGACAATGATAATGAACATTTAATGTCAATTTACTGTGAATTTGATGTTTGCGAAGCACTTAGAATTATAAAACTCAGTTAAAGGGATAGTTCACCCAAAAATAAAAATTTGATGTTTATCTGCTTACCCTTAGGAGATCCAAGATGTAGGTGTCTTTGTTTCTTCAGTAGAACACAAATTATGATTTTTTTAACTCCACTCGTTTCAGTCTGTCAGTCGTATAATGCATGTCAATGGGGACACAATCTATAAGAGTAAAAAAAAACATGCACAGACAAATCCAAATTAAACCCTGTGGCTCGTGATGACACATTGATGTCCTAAGACACGCAACGATCGGATTGTGCGAGAAACTGAACAGTATTTATATAATTTTTTACCTCTAAAACACCACTATGTCCAACTGCCCTACACATCTGGTTAGTGAGGTCTGAACGCGCTCTGACAACAGAAGTGATATCTCACACTCATTGAAGTATACGCGTGAGCGATCACTTCCGTCATCAGAGCGCGTTTTCAGACCTCACCAACCAGATGCATAGGGCAGTTGGACATAGGGGGGTTTTAGAGGTAAAATGTATTCTTCTTGTCTATGCATGTTTTGTTTTGTTTTTTTTTCCTCTTATAGATTGTGTTCCCATTGACATGCATTATACGACTGAAACGGTTGGAGTTAAAAATCATCATTTGTGTTGTACTGAAGAAACAAGACATCTTGGATGCCGTGGAGGTCAGCAGATAAACATCAAATTTTCATTTTTGGGTGTACTGTCCCTTTAAAATGTAGATTTAACCAAAGCAACAGCAAGCGGGATGTCTCTTGTACTCCACATCCCTGACATTGACCCTTTTTGTCGACCTTTACGGTGCCCCCTTGCCTCGAACAAACCGACATTGATCATCACGCGCAGTCATGTTGACTTTCAAAAGCTGTTTGTTTGATTGTAAGTAAGTCAGTGGTCAAAGCAAACAAAACAACTATCGTTTTCTTTTCCGCCGTTTGTTTGCGGTGGCTTATTGGCCCTGACATGTTCCAGTGCCTCTGTTTAAGGCCAGTGGTGTCGTTCCAGTGTTTGACGACTGTCACACATCACAAAGCTCCACTTTTGAAGCGCAAATAGGTGACCCTCCACCTCAGTCCCACGTCTCTCTCTTCTTCTCTCTAGCAACAATAACAATCAATTCTTCAACATCAGAAGGTTCTGAAGAACAACTTATAAATCATATGCATCCCCTGCTGGTCTCTTGGCGGCCAAGTTGACTTTACTGAAGCGTTTCTTTGATCCTGCACTGCTTTGATTCACTTTTCTCTCACCCTTTTAGCTAAACATATCATTGGAATTTCGCTCTTTGTTCCTGACAGGTCTCGTCTTAGCTCGGTTTCTCTGCAGACACGCAGCCCTTCCCAGAGGGGGAGAACTGCTCCATAGCCCAGACGTAATCGAGTGCTGCTCAAAGATTTATCCTCATCTTTTGAATCGACTCTCTCTTTCCCCCTTCACTCTCTACCTTGACATCTCCAGGCCGGCGTTCCATCCCTCTCTGTGGCACAATTGAAATGACAAGGTTGGCGTGGTCAGTGTCATTCAACATTTTATAAATGCTGAGCACAAGGCTCATTAATCTCTATTACAAGCAGATATCTCGAAAAAACAGTGGGATGCAGGGGATCTTTGAAACTATCCTCCTATATACATTTATTGAGAGAGATTTCTTTGTAATCTCGGAGACCGCAAGAATTTTATGAAATAATATTTCAAAATGAATCTTATTTTGCCCTCAGTTGTTTTAGCATTTTTTTTCCTAACACTTCTTAATTTTCATTATTTACTAGCTGCTTATTAGTGTACATAATACTAGGATATTGTCTGTTTATAGTACTTATAAAGCACTTATTAATGCCTTATTCTGCATTACCATATTATACATCCCAATGCCTCAACTCAACAACTACCTTACTACCTATTAATAAGCAGTAATTAGGAGTTTTTTAAGGCAAAATTCATAGTTAATAGTTGGTTAATAGTGAGAATTGGACCCTAATCTAAAGTGTGGCCATTTTTTTATGTTCAAAACCCAGTAAATTGAATTTTTGAGCAAATACTATGCACTTCTCAGAAATGTGAATTTTATATAAATATTTTTATATAGCAACATTATAAAACATTTTTTCTCAAACTTATCACAGCAAAAACATAGTAGAAATACAAATAAATAAATAAAGTAAATAAAAAAAAACCTTAGCATGTGAAAATTCTTATATGACAAGACCCGAGCATAAGTGTAATGTAACATTTTTCTTAGAAGATGTTTAATGCATGTTATCAGATTATAATATTGTTTAGAATCAGGGAAAGTCAACATGATTCTTAAATGTTAAGTATGTTTTTGAAATATTAATGGAATGTTTAAACAGAACCCACAGGTTAATTTGATGAAAATAATAATTAAAAAGGTGTACTTGAAATGCACTGGAATGTTTTTCTAAACAGTTTTCATGACAAGAGGGTAAATAAACACCAACTCACTTCCTTTTGACTTTGAAATATGTAATGAACATCTAGGTGCAAAAACATGATCATTATCTATAACAAAACAACAGCTCCAGGCTCATTAACGTGACTGTTCACATGCAAGACTTCTTGTGCATCTGCTTTTGTGCAGTAATTCATATCTAACATATGATATGTCCTATGCATGAGAAGGAAATTGTCTTTATTGCATGAGGTGTATTAATTCTTCTAGGGCTGGAACATACAGATTATTATCAAACTGCTTGAAAGGTTTGGTTAATGAGACAAGAGACATGACTAACATTTACGGTATATCAAAATGTTAAACTGACTCTTTTGAACAGCTGTGTACAGCTGAAAAATGCTGATGCTACCTCGAATTATTGTTATTAGAAGCAGTGAGAGTTAAATATATATTTATTCATAACATAATTTTTATTATTTGTGGCACAGTCACAACACCATCTGGTGGTAGGATTCTGTGATTGCTAATTGTAGAAGCTTAGTAAGTATTATGGTAGGTTTTAAAGATTTAACAAAAAGTAAAAGAAAAACACTAAGTAAAGTTGGTGTTTTAGCCTGATTATACTTCATGTGTGACCCTTGTTTTCTTCCTTCCTCCCACGGTGGTTGGTTCTAAGTACATCTGATCTTGGGGTGAGATTAGTGAATAAAGTGAATACCAGATACTCAGAAATAATCATACTGTTGAGAGATAAGACTGCCGGGAAAAATATCCAACATATATTCCTTCATAAATCAATTTCTGTATATGGCTAGAAAAAATCCTTATTTCCACCGTTATTGTCCTTAAAAAAAAGAAAGAAAAAAAAACTACAGTTTATTGAACACCCATTAACCACAATGTTAACACAAATATTATTTTAAAAAGGTTTAACATTTAAAACACCTTGACTACATTTATGAAAATATGGTTAATAAATAAAGTAAAAGAAGAAGAAAAACAGAGCTATTTATTTCTGACACAAGAAAATTGAAATCAATTATAATTCTGACACAAATTATAAAAACCTTACTTTGCAGATTTTTATATTAAGCTCTACATTAATATATATATATATATATATATATGATTTCAGCAAAGAACCATCTTCATAACCAATTTTGACTGTCTTGAATTTGTTTTTTTAATGGTTATTTGCAATTAATAGCCCTATTTTTATTTATCATCCATTACCAGAAGTAAAGCCCTTGGTTGTTCAGCAGTACACTGTTGGTTTATGTGAGTGTTCTTCTATAGCATCAAAAGAACTTAAAAAGTTCCCCTATGACTGGGTGAAATCACCAATAACTTCTACCAAGAATCTACCAGAGTCCCAAGAAATAAATGTGAACTGAATAAGGAAGAATTTAAAACTAAACTAGTGAAGTGACAGAGTTAAAATCAAAGCCCTCCCTCACACCCGAACTAGCAGTAAGAAGTGAGGGGGAGAGAACGGGAAGGAAATGAGTGTAGGAACAGTGGGGTTTGGTGATTCAGGTACTATAAATTGTGTCACCTGTTCCTCTGTGCTCTAGACTGAAACTTCTTCATTGATAGATCATGAACAGCTGGAGTGTGTATCTCCTGGTAGTCCTTGCCTTGTGCTTCGCTCCAGAGTCTAGTGCTACTGAGGATTCTGATTATTCTGGTGATGATGAACTTGGTGAGTGAGTTTTTTTTATTTTTTATCTTTAGTCATTTTACTCCTTAATGAACAGAACAAACATTCAATAATTATTGCTTGAAGTAACTTTTGAATTAATTGAGTTGATTACACATTGTTATTTTTATGTGACATATCTATCTATAAAGAGCTGTTAGAACATTTTATCGCTGAGGAGCATGAGAAAAGACTTCTGTATTGGGCAAAGTATTTTGAGAGGAACTTAAAATGTCTCACAGACGCATGATTATTAGACTCATCTCAAACGTGTTTGCCCAATGTAAAAGGTCACAGGTTAAATGTTTAGGAATGGAGCAAATGACACGTATATTCTTGCCAGCGAACATCTGATGATAATGATAAGTTTGCCGATAAGTAGCGATGCATCACACTGCGTGAGCTGTCTAGAGAGCCACATCAAAAGACCCGAGGAGGGGAAATCGTTTACATGAACTGGTGTATCCTGTACACTGACAAAGACTCGTGAGAGCACATTCATTAAATAAAACCCCAAGGTTTTCGCAATAATGTTATTCATTCAGTTAATTTCAAGGCTGTAAACATTCACATATTACTCATACTGTAGGCTCAACATAATATGTGGAGTTTTTTAGCATATTCTGCGGAGTTTCTTGGTCCCACTTTATATTAGGTGGCCTTAACTACTTGCATCAAAAAATAAGTACAATGTACTTATTGTGTTCATATTGTATTGTAAAACATTTTTGCTGCTATTGAGGTGGGATACGGGTAAGGTTAGGGACAGGTTTGGGGTAAGGTACGGGTAGGTTTAAGGGGTAAGGGATGGGCAAACTGTAATTATAAAAGTAATTACAGAAATTAATTACAGATGTAATCACATGCAGGTGTTTTAAAATATAAGTACAATGTAAAAACATGTATGTACACAATAAGTGCATTGTATCAAATGATTAATTTAAATGTAAGTACATAGTAGTTAAGGCCACCAGTTTCTTTTATAATTATACAATTATAACAATAGTGGCTGACTGACTGTACATATTCTCATTAAGTACAATACTCACCAAATAAATAATTACTTGGACATGAAAACTTTATTTGAGATTAAATTATAGTATATAATTTTACCTGTATATTATAGTAAAAGGCAAGTATGGTCCATTACAATGTAAAACCTGAACTCACGAGAAAACAAACTATTTTACGAGGTGGCGATTTTGCATAAATTTGAACAATGTGATTCAAGGTCCAGCCCCAAACAAAGTCAGTGAGAAAGTTTTTACAAAAATGTATGAATGAGATTTTACAGATTCATACGAATTAGCCACCAATTTGCCAAAATGTAAAGAGTGTGTTGCAACGTACAAAGCAATCAGCCTAGCAATGAGACAAATATACCGCAATGATAAAGTAGGCTAAAATGACTCTGAGGTAATTTTCACTACAATCGATAACCAAGACAAAATGTTGCCACTTGCATTTGTATGAAACTAGAACGAGTTTGTGGTGATTCGAGAGACATGAAAGTAGCATTTGATTCATTAACAGTTGCAGGTGAGTGATTTGCTATACAGCCGTGAACATTAGGAAAACTTCGGTCTGTCAGTCGTATATGGCACTTTTGACCAATCAGAATTGTATAAAGAGATCATGTACATTCAGCCAGTTGTTATTACAAAATAAAGCCTGACATTGTGATGAGGACATACTGAAGTCCTCCGATTTCATTTGAATTGATAAGTGAGACGGTCATTATTGAAAAATTTCAGACAACCAAATGCCGAGATTGACCAATGAGAATCAAATATTTCAGAGAAATGTGTAATAAAGCAAAATATTTAATAAACACTTTAAATTGCAGTGATTTTTCAAATTCTGTGGAATATTGTATGACCTGCTACTCATTAATACTGTGTTCTTTTCAAGTGCCCATGGAAGTCTTTGATGCCGACCAGATTGTTTTTAATATTAGTAATACATCACATGGTATTACTTTAACATGGAGGGTACCAAATAATAAAATCACACTGACTTGTTATTCAACTGAAGTGCAGTACAAGAGCCAGTGTGTCAAAGACTGGAAGGTATTGAACACTTACAGACACTTACACATTTGAGCTGCAGTAATGCTCACTGTGAGCATTGAACTGAGGCAAATATGCTTGATACAGTATGACTGGAAAAAATGCTCTTGAATCTGATATAAAATGACACATGCTATTCAAAGCAAAGTTGGAAAATCTTACAGTCTGCTTTGCATTTGCTTATATGCAGAGAACTTCTGAACATAAACAAGGAGATGATGAAGTGTATCATTTGAACCTGTCCACCCTCAGCATAAAGAAAAATTACAATTTCAGAATAAGAATGAGGTTGTGGTGTAATGATAAGGACTGGAGCGAATGGACAAAAGTGCAAAGTTGGGGAAACAATGCAGGTACCGTCTCTGTCTTTAAAGGAACACTCCACTTTTTTTGAAAATAGGCTCATTTTCCAGCTCCCCTAGAGTTAAACAGTTGAGTTTTACCGTTTTCGAATCCATTCAGCCGATCTCCGGTTCTGGCGGTACCACTTTTAGCATAGCTTAGCATAGTTCATTGAATCTGATTAGACCGTTAGCATCGTGCTTAAAAATGACCAAAGAGTTTTGATATTTTTCCTATTTAAAACTTGACTCGTCTGTAGTTAAATCGTGTACTAAGGCCGACGGAAAATAAAAAGTTGCAATTTTCTAGGCTGATATGGCTAGGAACTATACTCTCATTCAGGCGTAATAATCAAGGAACTTTGCTGCCGTTCCATGGCTGCAGCAGTGCAATGATATTACGCAGCGCCCGTGAGCCCCTGCTTGCACAGGAAACGTGCCTTGCAACCATGGAGACGTTTGTGAGAGACGCTGCGTAATATCATTGCACTGCTGCAGCCATGATACGGCAGCAAAGTTCCTTGATTATTACGCCTGAATGAGAGTATAGTTCCTAGCCATATCAGCCTAGAAAATTGCAACTTTTTATTTTCTGTCGGTCTTAGTAGACGATTTAACTACAGAAGAGTCAAGTTTTAAATAGGAAAAATATCAAAACTCTTTGGTCACTTTTAAGCGCGATGCTATTGGTCTAATCAGATTCAATGAACTATGCTAAGCTATGCTAAAAGTGGTACCGCCAGAACCGGAGATCGGCTGAATGGATTCGAAAACGGTAAAACTCAACTGTTTAACTCTAGGGGAGTTGGAAAATGAGCCTATTTTCAAAAAAAGTGGAGTGTTCCTTTAAATCATGTGTTTAGGTTCAAGACCAGAGCCTGGTTTGAAATATATGAATTAACTGGTGATGAAATAAACTAAACATTTTGTTTACAGGTGCTTGTATGGTAGAATCACCTGCCAACATTATGTATTTTGATTATTTTTATATTTTAATAATTGTGCTGCCACTGATCGGCTTTCTTCTTGTTTGTCTGCTGACTCAACAGGGGTGAGTATTACTGACACTTTGGTTATTATAATATTATACAAACAATTTTTACTGAATGCTGATGACATTCTTTGGTCTTGAAAGAATTAAAAGACTGATGCTTCCTAAAGTACCAGATCCCAAACACTTCAGAAATAAGATCATGGACTTTGACCAGTATCAGGTAAGGCCAATGCCATACAACATTTCACATGCATTAATGTTACAGAATACTTTTCAAGATGTTTGTAGTTTTTACTGCTAGAAGATAATTTTTTACATTTTCAAGCCATGTCCTTCTTCAGGTTTTTTTTTTTTTTTTTTTAATGTTTGTGGTTAACATTAGCGTACTTGAAGAGACTTTCACATTTTTTTCTACAACATAAATTACAATTATAGCTCAAATGTGAATTATGATACCTTTCTATGCTTTAAAAAAGGTTGCTAAAAATTGCTAACAATTTGCTACATTTTATTAAGCTTATAAACACACTTGTGGTAGTTGTAGTACTTCTGCAGCAGCTTGTTAGCAATTTTTTTAAATTCATGTTTGAGATTTATATTTTAGAACAAAATGTTCTAAACAGAACTCATAGCTATCAAAAATAAACTCTTTATAAAAATTAAGAAGTTAAAATGTTTACTTTTTTAAAAATCCAGTTTTACCAGTATTTCACATAAATGTAAACAGGAATGTACACATTGAATAATGTCAGAAGACTAGTAAAACTGTTTACGTGTAATGTCAGTTGGGCTTAAACTTAGATTTTTATCCGATAAAAGGCATTTACATTGTTTATTAATAACTGTGCATGTAAACACACACAATAACCTTCGCCACACATTTCTAGTTTTTTTTTACATTCTACAAACCCAGTAGAAATTACTGAAAGAACTAATGGCTCATTAGCGTATTGTATTAGCCTACTCTTAAATAAATAAAGTTTCACCATCATATATGGTTCCATGAAGAACCTTTACCATCCATGGAACCAAAAGGTTCATTGTAGAAAAACGTTCTTTAGATTATTAAAATACTCTTCACACTTAGAAAAAAAATGTTCTTTTAAAGGAATAATATACCCAAAAATGAAAATCCCAAAATTTACTCACCCTCAAGCGATCCTAGGTGTATATGACTTTATTCTTTCAGCCGAACATGATCAGAGTTATAATAAATAATATCCTGGCTCTTCCCAGCTTTGTAATGGCATTGAATAGTGTCTAAAGTTTTTGAAGCTCCAAAAAGTGCATGCATCCATCATAAAAGTAATCCATTCTACTCCAGTGGGTTAATAAATGATTTCTATTTCTAAGGATGACCTCTGATCCAACGTAGGATATATGATGTAGGCATAGCCTTAGTTGGGTCAGATGTCACCCTTCCAATGGAATTCGACTTTCACATGAACGTGTGTAAAGCTCGTTGCTGAAAGCCAGTGATTAAAGTTTATAAAGTTTCAAATATGGATATTTTTAATACAAAAACCCATCGCTTCAATTCAAAAGGCATTTATTAATCCATTGGAGTAGTATGGATTACTTTTATGATGGATTGATATGCTTTTTGGGGCTTCAAAAACTCATTCAATCCCATTACAAAGCTGGGAAGAGACAGGATATTATTTAATTTAACTCTGATTGTGTTCGGCTGAAAGAAGAAAGTCATATACACCCAGGTTAGCTTGAGGGTGAGTACATTTTGGGATAATTTTCATTTATGGATGAAGTGTTCACTGAGATGTTCTTTGGGGAACCAAAAATGTAACTTTTATTTTCATGAATGTCATGTTTGGACAGCTCTAATTAAATAATTTTGCCTGTCATTTCCTTTCTAAGTGGTGGGGGAACCATACGCAGTTGAACGAAGAGTGCACAACAACAGATATTGAGATTATTGACAAGAACGAAAGGGAAGAGCAACATCAGTCTTTGGTAATGCAGCCCATCGACACCAACTATGAGCAACATGACAAGATGTATTGCATCTACTCCTCTGAAACATCTGGTGAAAACACAGAACCACAATATTCTCAGATGGTGTTAGGGTATATTACCCTCTAAAACCACCGAGAGTGACTGAAATCATATTGATCAATGCAACCTAATGCTTTTCAGATGGTGTAAAACATTACAAACGTCATGAGTTGATCTTTAATGCTATCTACAGACTTGTCTCAAGTTTGTGATCCTCACAGTTTGGATGCTTAGCATGGCGTTGTTAGCCCCTGCTGGTAGATCCTCTAACTACACAATATGATAGATCCAAATAGCATCTTTCTCCATTGACAGCCATTCAAAATTAGTCATCTATTCTGATGCAACTAAAGTTTTATGCTGTTTATTTCCAGGGCAAAGCCAAACAAGAGTCTTTGAGATTAATGCAAATGGATACACTTTATAGATATTATAGATATCTAGTCAGTGATCAGGATTGTGGTTAAAGCAAGCTAGTGCACAGAACATCATTTGAGCATATCTACTGTGAGTGCAGTGCAATAATTGGACAATGGAGGGCACTCTGACTATCCTGAAGTGTTAAAGAAGAGTTGAAACATATCAAAGCCAACCAGGAACACACTCTTCACAGCATCACAGGCCTCTCTTAAGGGAGGATGTACGTTAATTTGAAGACTGATTTAAAAGATTAATGTGAAACTGCATAATAGATGTGGAGTTTCAGTGTTACGGCGTAACAAAGCCAGGGCAGCAGCCACACACTCCGATCTGTTGTGACGAACTGGAATGTGGGTGCGTGAGAATGAGCAAATAATCATTAGGAGATAGAAGCAAAAGTGGACAGCACACAGGTGGATAAAGGAAAGCAAAAATATACACTGTTTCAGTCATACCTGTTGCAGCTTATAAAAACTGTGCAAGGTTTTGAAAAACTTTGAAAGGACAAATGACAAAAAAGGTAATGTAAAAAATGTAAAATGAAAAGAAATGGTGTTCAGCAGTCACCGATCAAACAAATTTGTCACAATCATGTGATTCCAAATCATTTTTAAGCACATGATCATCAGGTTTTCCCACAAATTTTCATGCAGCTCAAGTGCTGCTGTCATTAAAGCAAAAAGAGGACAAACCAAATACATTCTGACACTTTTGTCATTCTTCTTTTTTTTTCTCAATCAAATTGCTATGCTGATAAGGTGGGAAAATAAAAGAACATTTTACACATGGTTTCAGACTTTTGGGCCCTACTGTACATACATTTGATACAATACCACAGAAAATCCCTTGATTCTGTCTTTTTTATTGCACAAATCAATTATACTTTATTTTTATACATTGTCAGTGTAAAGATTTGCTAAAAGTTTACAGTTATGGTTCTTTTTACTTTTGCATTTAATAAACACTTTGTTTATTTGTTCACCAACAGTGTGTATCTGTTTTTGATACGCAAACCCACTGCTAAAGGAAAGGATGTGTTTAGGGCTTGGCTGCACAAGACTGCGAACAATTGCAAGATAAACTGACAGTTCTGTAGAAATGATCTTTTAGATAGAGTGGAGGGGGGAATTACCTTGCAAGTATAAAAAAACAAAAACTGATCAACATAATAGAGAAAGTTTACTCAGAATAATAAATGATGCAAGATAAGATAAACCACTTTCATTATATGTAATTTTCCATCTTCGCCTCTTACGGAGAAACACTTTTCCAAGAAGGGGGACTGGAGGTGGTATTAGTTTGTACTTACATACGTGATAATTACCCATGTGTTGCCTGCACTATAGGCCGAGGCAGCTAGTCACCATTGTGACTGTTATATCAGAGTTCACCCCATCTAGAGTCTTCATACCTCCTCCAGCTTACATAAGAGAAGCAACAAACAGCTTGCTCAATTAATAAATTAAGTATGCTAAATATGGCTTACAGTCATGTTTCTGCAGAGCTATTTAATGATAATCAACATTCCAACAATTACATCTTTACACTTTACACTTTTAATTATACATTGTGCTTTTCTGTCTGGCAAACGGGAATGAATCGTGTTCCCTGGTGAATTGTTCTCCAAAGCATTAGGCAAAAACATGTGGATCTATCTGTTATGATTTTTGCTCTTAAATACCAGGAATAACACACACACACACATAGCAGAGATCAGCCTTGCTGGACTAAAATGTTTTATTTATTGTAATGCTTTAGTGGGGGAAGACCCAGATCATGCATTCATTATCATAAAGGCCCCGAGACATTCCGCACAAAGAGCGAGTCGAGTTTTGCGCCTTCTATGGCACCTAAAGAACGTGCAGGTGGAGGAACGCCTAGCTGTGGCGACGTGACAGAAGATGACAATGTCAAAGAACCGCCATCTCTAGCACATAAACTGTCCCTGAAGCAGACACTTAAGGGAGATGTAAAACGCTACACATCTCTGCGTTGTTTTCACTCTCATCAGCTTGTTTTTAATATGCTACGTTGAATGTGTCAGGGCCCCCAGGCGGTAAATGGTGGATGACAAATGTTACTGCAAGCAAACCCACTGGAGGCTGACCATATTGTACCTGTGCCGGGCTTCTTGATGCTCCTTTTTATCAAAAAGCTCAAAGCTGGAAGGAGCGCCTCTTTTGTCACCTACTAGTCTGTTCTGGGTTGTATGTGAGCTTGCGCTCGGTGGATGCACAGTAAAACAGATGTTGAAGATTCTCGCAAAGACTCAATAAAAAAGACTGCAGAGGCCCTCTTTTCTATTCAATTATTTAGAGTTGAAGAAAGAAGCAACAGTATCAACATGTTTCCTCTGAAGCCCAAGCGTTCAGGAGGAATGAATAACATATTTATATAGTAACTCATGCCAAATAGCTGCAAATGGAAATAAATACCTTCTAATGGATTCTGGATCTGTGTGATCGCCGTTAACCTCTGAACACAAACGTTAAATTGCACAAACGTGCTGTCAAAAGCACTTTTTTGTGCAACCAAATATATATTTTTCCCTTCTAGCAATGAGAGCAAACTAGTAGAGAACTCATTCTAGAGAACAAACTCCACCCTGTTGCCATTTAATTATATTAAAGCTTAAAAAAAGTGAAAACTTCCACACCTCTTACAGGCGTATCTTAACTCCACTCAAAATAAAGCGCTGTTTGAGGACTATAAGGTCTGTGTTGCAGTAAGCCTGATTGTGCCAAGCCTGATCTGGTATTCATTAGTGCTTATTACTTGTGACCTCACCTGCAAGTCGAGCCTGTCACGATTAAGCCTGTTCCTCTGGCACTTGCGAAGACTCTCCTCTGAGGTTATGGAAGACGACACCAGACTGACAAATTACACAAACCGAAGGTTTCGAAGGATGAAGCAAGCTGTCATTGGGCTGGTGCATTGATTAAGTCTACAGTACAAAAAACGGAGACAAAGGTATTTTAGCAGGGGCTTTCCAAAGAAACCATTGTGTCTGTGGGAGGAAAGATTTGATTATTAGTTTTTGCCACTAGCACAGATGAGAGGAGGAAGTCTCAGCGGAGAATAAGGAGGATGCGTGGTAGTGGGCGGGGAGCCGGCAGAGAGCTGATGTTGTATTCAGCGATCTCCAAAGGTCAACCTAAAACTGTACTGTTGTTCCTTAAGGATGAATGGCGTACATTCATTATATAGGCAACTCTGTTTCAAAACCCAGTAAACTGCCTACGTAGGGCGCATTGTAAGGCATTATAGGCCAGCTCCCGACACTGAGGCTGTTCCAAAAGGTTTCTAAGGTTTGCCGCTTTCTAAGATGCCTACTTTTGGAATCTTAAGCAAAGAATGAAATCCTATAATGCGTTGTGAGCTCTGTTGAAAAAAACAAACAAAAAATCCATGATGGTGGTCTAAGCTAGAAGAATTACAGATAAATTATTCTATACCAAAAGTATTGGTAAAATTAAAAACAACAGATTTAAAAAATTAAAAACTGATAACTTACCAAATACTTGTGTTAAATTGGGTTTTTGCCCAGAGTATCTTGTTGTTAGCTTAGCAACATGCTAATGGTATTATATTCTGTGAAACAAAGACAGCAGTTACTGAAATAATTCATTCATTATCAAAAGTATTAGTTTTATAAAAAAAAAAAAAACATTGTGTGTTCTGCACATTTTTATGATCATTAGAGTATCATGCTGTTAGCTTAACAACATGCTAACTAGTGCTGAAGTACTGAACATCAGACAAGATCATACTCTTCATCTCTGTCTCAAATCTCAAATAATGTCCAAGACTGTAATTTTTGACTAGCCGAGACGAGTCCAAATGCTCCAATATGGTCGTGGACTCATACTTGAGACAGAGTTGATGCAGAGTTCTGTTTTGTCTGGTCTAAAGTAATGCAACACTAATGCTAAAACTAAGTACTTTCCCTGCTCTTTGTCTGAGGAACCTGCTGGAAATAAAATATAACCTTAATTAGAGGATTGCCCAGTTTGGTCTGTTGGCTTGTTTCAGGCACTTCTCAGCTAGTTAGATATAGTTAAATGGTAAGTTCACCCAAAAATGAAAATTGTCATTAATTTCTCACCCTTATGTTGTTCCAAACCCGTAAGACGTTTGTTCATCTTCAGAACACAAATTAAGATATTTTCGATGAAATCCGAGAGAGGTATAAGACTCATCCATAGACAGCAATTTAACAACAACTTTTAAGGTCCAGAAAGGTACAAAAGATATTGTTAAAATAGTCCAGTTGACTAGTTAACAATGTCTTTAGTACCTTTCTGGACCTTGAAAGTGGTGGTTAAATTGCTGTCTATGGACGAGTCATATGCCTTCATTTGTGTTCCTAAGATGAACGAAGGTGATGAAGGAACGACATGAGGGTGAATAATGGCAGAATTTTCATTTTTGGGTGAACTAACCCTTAAAATACTACCTCGACAAGGCTGGGACCATATGAAGACCAGCTTGGCCAGGGTGGGAGACCACCTTAAACCAGCAAACTAGTTTTAAGACCAGCAAACCTATTTTTCAGCAGGACAGCGCTATTTTCATGACCCATCAAGTTGCTAACTTTGTGCAGCGTTCTAAATAAGTCCCTTATGAGGCTTCATTTTATTTAGGAAGGCAGCTGCCTATGAAGACAGTAGACAGCAAGGCAGCTCACTAGTTTTTGAGTAGAGATTTTATGTTATATCCAAATCCAGAGCAAATGTAGACAAGTTGTCTCAGCATTGCATTCAAGAATC
Source organism: Chanodichthys erythropterus (assembly GCF_024489055.1). Classification (NCBI taxonomy): domain Eukaryota; kingdom Metazoa; phylum Chordata; class Actinopteri; order Cypriniformes; family Xenocyprididae; genus Chanodichthys; species Chanodichthys erythropterus. The sequence continues at coordinate 33,308,717 of NC_090234.1, read as the reverse complement.
TTCCAGAAATGGCTTCATAAACAGGTTGCCAAAGTACAACAAGCTGACTAATTAGGTGTAACATGACTAATTGTATGTACACTAGTAATAAGATTCTTATCGCTTCAGTAGGGGAGGCCATTTGTGCAATCTGATTTGCCAATATCAAATGCTGCCAACGTCAACACAATGCTGCTCACTATGGGGGAGGGACCCCCCCCCACACACACACAAAAATATGGACACACACACACACACACCGGCCTTCTACCGAGAATATCTGTCTGCTCCAGAAGTGTCATATTATGCCAGTACAGCAGCTGTGTGAGATGTATTTTTTCATTATTATTAAGTATTCACATTTACAAACTAGCCCTGTTCACAGATGAAGTCTTACCTTATAAATTATAGATGCTGAAACAATCTCTAAAACATGTTCATTAAAGACAACGCTCTTCCCCCCCTTTTTTTAAAGGGTACCGGCTCATAAATATTTCTTAAAAGCAAATTTCGTCACACACACACACACACACACACACACACACACACACACACACACACACACACACACACACACACACACACACACAGACAAACGAAAAGAAAAGAATCCTTCCTCGACATCCCGAACATGTGAGAGGCATCGCATCAGCCTTCACTCACAGACACGTAGAGGACACACACACGCGCGTGCGGGGAGACAGAAGTGCGACTGCGTCGTCTGTGGCGGTGACGCCTCTCTCTTGGAAAAGCTGAGCTCACGTACGCTTGCCTGCTCTGGAAGTGATGTTTGTGTGGATGACACGTATGATCCTTTAATCTCAGGCTCAGCTTGTTGAGCATCAAATTGAAATATCCTGAACAGATGTAAAAACACATGTGAGCCTCAACGTGCAAGCTGTGCCGAGCTTTGTTTCATCTGCTGGTGATGGGAGCCTTAAGGAGATCTTTTTAAAATTTCATCACTATTCAAAAGGATAATTAATACGTACCCCCAGGCTTTGATTATGCTCTTCTTACTGTGTACGGCTGGTGTGGAGATAATGAGACACTCATCAGTCGCTGCCAGAGCTCCCCAACAAACGCACACAGTTTGCATAAGATACTTGAGATTCTGCAAAGGTATCGGCGAGAGGTGCACCCAGCCCGTTGCTAATTTTGATCGCGGTGAAACCAAAATGATCAGTCGACTTGATACATGTGTTGCAGGTGTTGTGTTTACAGGGGTGCCTGTGTTCAACAGTGACACTGCATCGTCCTCGGGTCCTGCGTGGTCCACTTGCCTTTCATTTGTGTCCGTGGTTGAGCAGGGGAGGCCAGGGATTTGGGGAATCTGGACAGAAAAGAGTGACAGACGTTAGGAGAGATTATAATGAGATCTGTCAATTGGAATGCAGTTTGGTGGCCATTTTTTTCTGCTCAGGAAAAAAAAAAAAAAAAAAAAAAAAAAAAAAAATCTGACCTTTGACCAGCATATTCCCCTAACACCTGAGTTACAGGCAATTACTTAGCTGCTCTTCTCTCAACACTGAGCGATGACCCCTGGTTAGGCACTATATGAAGTAGGCTGCACTGGCAGTACAGAGTTTAATATATAATATAATATAATACAATGCCACTTGAAGCTTAAACTTGGAAATGTGTGCAGAAATATAGATTATCAGGATAAATTTGTAAATAATTATTCAGATAACTTTGGAGAGATACAAATTTGTGTTATGAAAATGGTGGCAAGATGTACACTGTTAATATTAAAGTTGCAATGTAAGCAGACTAAATGTTTGGAGAAATCTGGCATACATAGATAGAGAGAAGTCTGTCATTTCTCTGGAGGGCCAAGTCATGAAATTTTGATTAAAAAAAAAAAAAAAAAAATATGCAAGGATAAATCATTCACAATAAGATGCATTTAGATAAGTGAATGAATAAAATTCTAGAAGAAATCTTTATTGAAAACTGCCAATGCCAGCATTGATATTTTGTCAGCTGTCTTACTGCTGATTCAGACAAGTGTAGAATGAACAACAGCTTACCAGAGTTCAGTATGCATTCATTTGTTGATATGAGACATTTGACCTCATCAGCATGAAGTAATTTGTCAGATTTGCATGATTATTATCATATATTTCTGAGGAGAACTCGCAGCATGGCTACTCATGTAAGAAAAAAAAAAAAGAATAAATAAAATAATAAGAAAAAAATCACCTCTCAGCATGCTGTCTCTACATCCAAGACACCTATCTTCTGTAAAAGACAAGCTAATTAATTCCTGTGGGTTAAAAGACACACACACACACATTCATAAGATCACCAATCAGCATAGTCATTACAACAGATGCCTAGCACTCACACGTGCACAGATGCACAACACGCATACAAACCCCGCTGTGAGCTCCGTCTCCTGCTGCTGTACGAGGGCTGGCTGTGTGTTACGGTAGTCATGCAGCACTCATCCGCTCACAGGGAAGAGGCTGGCATAGACAAAGCCCTGCCTGTAGGTAAGCTGTATACCACATCAAGGAGCTCCAGAGGTTTCCTGCAGTGACAACTATTTTGGAGCAGCACACTGATGAGCCTGAGGAGTCATTTGCAGGTCCACCTCTGGGGCTGACACGGCATCAGTGACAGGGTGACAGTCAGCACGAGAGAGAGTTTGTGTGTGTGCGAGTACCTGACTCTGGGTGGGATTTGGGGACACCTGCTGTAGCCCATAGTAAACAGCATGGAGGTACGTGCATATTTATGCTTTAAAGTTGACATGAAACGCCGTTCACAAACCATTTTACTTCATAATCTGATGTACAACACAGGATCTTTCAACGAGAAGAAATATAGGACAGGTTTTGATTTTATCCATGGGGAATTGAATGGATTGTGAATAGTGGGCGTTACTTATCAGAATGAATCCAGGTGGTTGGATCAGAGAGGATGAAACACAAGTGTGTATTTCTGATGCATCTAAAAAAAAAAAAAGAAAGCAAGTTATTAAGACAATTATTTATTTCAAATAGCATAATTTAGGAATCATTCACAATGAACCAGTAAATACCGAATGTTTGGGTCATTTAATCAATTTTCTCATTTAAATTTATGCATGTAATCCTATTTATTAATTACAATTTTTATGATTTACTTTCATTTATATGTTTGCCTAATATGAAATTGGGATTATGCAAACATAATTGGGGGGATAACATAGCATACATACTGACATAGCAAGTGCTGTATGTAGTCACAAAATAGCCACTTACCAACAAAATCCAAGCAATGAAAGTGGTCATAGGAGATGCATTTGAGATGACCATCCATTTTTGATGGGATCAACAGAATTAAATACCAGCTGTAAACAGGGCCTTAAAACAACACAGGAAGCACTAAACAATGCTATTGGGATGTGCCATTCCCTCACAATGATGCTAATGAAGGCAGCAACAGAGCGGAAAGAACATCCCAGTGGGACTTGCTTGTTAGCCTGTAATGATGCATAATCATTGACATATTTATGTCAGAAATAGATACATACATGTGTATATATATGCACTATATTTTATCATATATTTAGAGACAGTGAAGGTTGAATTAGTTTTAGAGTCTGTACTTGTGCATTAGTGTTGACGATCAGAACAAATACAATAGATTTGCTTATGTTCAAGCCCACATCGCTTAGGGGCCTCATGGTACCTTAATGCATTCTTTTGTAAATTTGTTGGGTTCAGCCAGAAGAAAACCGCAGCCTCTTCCGTATGGCTGCTGGATTCTCCCAAGGTGCTTCTCTATTATGCCTTTTGCAAGAAGCATCTGCGGCCGCCACACAAGATGCTCTATTATGCCTCCTGTGAGAGGCATCTGCGGCAGTCACGTTTTGAAACTTCACACGGCCTTTTACACAAAAAATAATTTGATCCAAGCCATCTGCCACTCTGTGATGGATACATGTGTAGAGACACGGGTTTCTGACAACACCATGTCGTCTCTTCTCCAGACAGATAATAGCATGTCAGAGTCACTGGCCAAGGGGCCACATGTTAGCAGTCGGCTGAAGTGACATTTGAGATGGTCTTGGGACCCAGTGGCAGTGGCAGCAGCCATCCAAGTGTCCTACAATTCAATTCGGTGCTTGACAGCATACGAAATTATCTGTAGACGGATGATGGATTGTTAGTGGACTGAACATTTCCTATGCAGGACATTCAAGGACTTCTAGATCACACATTATCAAGGCACCTCTTTAAAGTTAGGATAAAATTAAAAATGGACAATTCTTGTTTTTATGGAATACTGCAGTGTTTATTATAAATGATTTGTACATGTAAATCTTTTTTTTTTTTTTTTAAATCCATGTGCCCCCATAAGCTTTTGAAGTAACTTCCCCTGCCCCTTGCAAAAAACATCTGTTCTCTGATGATGTGTTCACCGGCGTGAGGACGGGACAACCTGTTACTCACATGAGATCGCAGCAATAGCAAATGTATGGAAGCTTGTTTCCGCCACTGAATAAAAAATAAAAAGGTAAATTGCGACTTTTTATTTCACAATTCTGACTTTATAACACGCAACTGCAAGTTGAATTGGACTATTGTGAGTTTATATCTCAATTATAAGAAAATCTTGCAATTGAGATTGAGAAAAAAAAGTCAGAATTGCGAGAAAAAGTCAGAATTGCGAGAAAAGTCAGAATTGCAAGATTAAATCTCGCAATTGCGAGAAAAAAAGTCAGAATTGCGAGAAAAAGTCAGAATTGCGAGAAAAAGTCAGAATTGCAAGATTAAATCTTGCAATTGCGAGAAAAAAAGTCAGAATTGCGAGAAAAAGTCAGAATTGCGAGAAAAAGTCAGAATTGCGAGAAAGTCAGAATTGCGAGAAAAAGTCAGAATTGCGAGAAAAAGTCAGAAATGTGAGAAAAAGTCAGAATTGCGAGAAAAGTCAGAATTGCGAGAAAAAGTCAGAATTGCGAGAAGTCAGAATTGCGAGAAAAGTCAGAATTACGAGATTAAATCTTGCAATTGCGAGAAAAAGTCAGAATTGCGAGAAAAGTCAGAATTGCGAGATTAAATCTCGCAATTGCGAGAAAAAAAGTCAGAATTGCGAGAAAAAGTCAGAATTGCGAGAAAAGTAAGAATTGCGAGATTAAATCTTGCAATTGCAAGAAAAAGTCAGAATTGCGAGAAAAGTCAGACTGAAAGTTTATATCTTTAATCAGTTTAATTCTAGCATTGTGAGTTTATATCTCACAACTGTGACATCATAACTCGCATTGTGAGAAAAAAAAAGTCAAAATTGCGAGATAAAAAGTCGCAGTTATCTTTTTTATTTAGTGGCCGTCTTCCATTTTCATGCCGACTTTTGTAATGTCAAAACGTTTCATTTTAAAACAATCCAATTTTTTGGAATTGCACAATTGAGAAATCGTGCACTTGACTGTGTGCTAACAGCACTGTTTCGTTTTAAAGTGGACTGACAGTTCCAGTGCAGACCGAAGCTTCTTCGGGATCAGGATTTCTTATTCTTCTCTCTGCACTCCCCTCAACCTGAGTGACAAACAGTGTGCCGTGGCTCCGAGCTGCAACCTCGTTCGGCCCTAATCCTCCAAACCCGCTCGCGTCGGTCAATGAGTGTCAATCAGGCCTCGCCCTCTGCTCGCATTCGCAACAAGTTGCTTATCCTTAGAAAACAATTATGATTGGGCTGTTGTGAAAATTGATCCCCGGGTTGACGAGCTTCATGCACACATTCTTCTCTGGCTGGTGGGGTCCTGCCATGGGAAGCAATTACTGCTGGTTGCCAGCTGACAGCCTCATTCCAGAGTGAGTCAGGGCTGGGTTGATCCTCGGGCACTCTCTAGGCAAATTGTATCCTCGCACTCATCTCAAACCTCTTACCAACTGCTGGCTTCTATCAGGAAAATAGATTGTTCCCTTTGTTCCCAATGCATGTTGGGGAATGGGATGGACATGACGTTTCAACAGTAAGGAGCTGCTTTAATTTTAATGGGCTGCACTGTACGCCGAGGTGGAGGGGGGCTTGGTCGGAGTAAGGCTTCTGCCTGCAGACCTGGAGGAGGCCGGAGGATGGGACCTCCATCAACTTGACAGGCATCATATCACCCTAACAGTGCAGTGCAGAATCCACGTCCCAGGTTTTCCTATGTTTGAGAGTCGGATAGTTCGGCTAGACCACTTTGGCAGTGATGGCTCGCTCAAGGTGATATTTGTCCATTACAAACTTTCCAAAAGGAAAAATAGTTTTAGTCTAAAAAAGAAAAACTAACACTGCACCTCACATAAATCTATATAATCAATTGTGATAAATCTATTTTAACATATAATTTGCAAAATTTAAGAAAGTTTAATTTGGCGAATTAATTCAAGACCAGGAAAATGTGCATATTCTGTCAGTAAAATAGATGGACAAACAACATACTGATGTCTTCTTCGTGGGATCTGTAATACTCTGCAGACAATATTGGAATATTTAATAACTTAATTCACAGGCTGCTTCTCAGATCAAATCATCTCTCAGCTGATTTCTTTTTTTAACAAAGGAACAGTGGGGATAACAAATGCCACTTATTTCCTGGGATAAAATTCTTATGGAACCAATTATGTTTCATTTAATCTGTTAATGTAAGTCACAATAGTATGTTCAAGCTTCATTACTTCACAAAGGCTTTATGTTTTTTTTTTACTTTGTAATACTTACTCCCTCAAAGGGTTGATCCTTTTGGAACTACTGCAGGTTTAAAATGCGCCATGACTCTATAAACAAGGGAAAAATTCAGTGAGTTTCAAAGTCTCATCTGTCAATTTACTTATTAATTTAATAAACACATCAAGAGACTGCACAGTGAACACTTTAATCATTGTAATTAATGCATGTAGCTGCAATCCTCTCTCTGTGTGTATTAGCAAACACTAGAGAATAAATAAATTAAAATATATACAGCCTTCAACTAATTATCATGCAAATACAGCAGCAACAAAGCATTGAGGGGCCGTTAATCTTTGCCAGAGCGTCGCTGCAATTCCCAGATGTGCTTAAAGCTGTCCATAGCACAATTAGAGACGAAGTGAGATGGCAAGGGAGAGAGAAACGTCTGTCACTTACTCATTGTCAAATTAATTCCGTTTTTGCGCGCCCTTGGCTTGTCTTCAGCGAGCAGTACACCGAGTCACCTGCCTCACGCGACTCCATTGGCGACGTCTGATTGGTTAACGAATCGTCTTTTTTGGTTCATTTCGATGAATCGGTGAACCAATTCACAAAACAGGTTCGAACGATTCATTTGTAGTGAATCTGGTCCTCGAGACAGCAGCGTTTTTTTTACTGAAACGAGAACCGTCCCTTTCGAACATGTTCGAAATGAGTCAAAAACCAAAGAGCGAACTAGTATTTGAAGTAAACCGACTTAAAGCGAAAACTGACTTAGCGCTTTGGTGTATGAACCTGAATTAAACCATGACTGCAACAAACTGTACTATGAACACAGGAAATGGAACCTCAAGTAAAAATGTATCGGGAAAAAATATGCACACACTTCATCG